>NC_067249.2:37625757-37928787 GCF_019359855.2 Lolium perenne | reverse complement strand
CTTCTATTACTATTCTAGGTTTCCATTATAGTTGATGCAGAAGTTGACTCCATTGGCTTCTTTGATTGAATTCTTCATCTTGTTGCAGTTGACTCCTTTGTCTTCGAGTTCCACGGTAGTTTCTCCTTCGGTGCATTGCTCTAAGAAGGGGTTCAAACGAGATAGAATGAGTACGAGCGTACTCAGCAAGTTCATATTAGGAAATAGGTGTATCATGCACTAGCTACAGCCATAGACCAGAAAGTCATAGGCCAATGCAAGTTTTCATAAACATTTCTTAAAAAGGTTTATTTTATTCTGAAAACTATGCCCGTCAGTCTTCACAGGTTGACCAGAACTTCGTGGAGTTCCTTTCCTGCCGCGTTCGCAGTTCCCTTCCCGGAACAGGGAGTGACAGTCACAATTCAGTATCCTCTGCAGAGGTGCGTTACTTTTCCCATAAGAGAACTTATCCTTGATACCAACCGGGTGTACTTTCCCGTCCACACTTCCTTGGTGTGGGGCCAGGTGTAAGGTCCAAGCCAATCACTGCCTTCTCCGCGACTGCAAACCCACCCTTTTGTCCACCCGCACACCTCCAGTAGACTTCCCCCGATAATACGGCTTTACTCATGGTGTACTTTGGACAATCCTTCATAGATCGTAGAGCCATCATCACTAATGGATGGGGATTTAAAAGGCTATCCCAACCTACGGCAGTGCCTCCAACACCCCGCCGGCTCTACCAATCCGTTGGTGTGCAGAAGGGAAAAGATACAGCTGACTTCCCCAGAGCCATTATAGATCTTATGGTCAACGCGATATGTATGGCGCTAGAATCACTGGACGGCATTGGTAATTAATCCTAGGGTGATATAACCCATGCAATGGAACCTCCACCATATCAACACATACCATGGTTCCATTGCCCACCACATAGTCATATTCATAATTGTAAAATAATACTTTGCTTTTCAATGCATGAGTGATAAGTATAGTACTTTGCATATAGTTTGATACAAATAATCAAATGACATGAGCAAGCGATGAACTTGCCTTTCTTGACTGCAAGATTATGCAGGCAAAAGCTTCGATACGTGATAACTCCAAATTCTGAAATACCATCATTGTCCGGTAAGGACAATGTTTAAAGAACTGGCAAAGATGCTATAATGCATAGTATGAGATGCAATCGTCCCGAGCGTAACCTAACCTCGATGATTTAGGATGTATGAGTTGAAAAGATTTCTTTAGGGTTGGTTGCACTTTTAGGATGGTTCTCAAACAAGGTTCTTATTAGGGTTTGGTTAAATTAACATCTTAACAAGTGATATATGACATCATAACAATCTTACATATAAAGAATAGTGGTGGAATAATATGTAAAGAACAGTTGTCAATTTTAAGTTCTACAGAACATGGTTGATGATTACTTATACGATACTTCAAAAGAATAACTTTTGAAGAACATGTTGTTTAAGAAACATTTAGTATTGCAAAGAAGGATAGGGCTTCTAAGGTTTGATTGACATTTGTACTTCAAAAGAATAACTTTTGAAGGACAGGTTAAATAAGAATATGAACTACTATGCATAGGAGCTATGTTTTTCTAGGGTTTACTATTAAATTCATTTAGTTCCACTAATAGGAACTAGTTGGGTGCTTAAGTTGAATTGGTTCTATATACAACAAGTATGGGCAGGTTTATTACTATGGTTGATTATGATATCATATCAAAGGATGGTTATCCAGATGGTTCTATAAATTAGCTACTAGGGTTTACTATGGTTTCTCATTTGCTTCACTAAATAATCACTAATAGTTTCTAAGCTAAGTGACTTATCATTTCCTAAGTAGGGTTTAGTTGATTAGGAGCATGTGATATGTATTACTACATAAGGTTGGTATTAAGGTTCATCATTATAGTTCTACTAGGGTTTGATGGTTGAGGTTGATCCTAATGGTGTGGTATATAGGATTGATGATCAATGGTGCTAATATGTGGTAACAAGCTAGGGTTTATACCTAGGTGATACTAGTGGATCATATAGATTTTAATTAAGAACAGGAACATGAAATGTTAAGCTCATGTAAATTGGTTTTATGTTGATGGATCATGATTATGCATTCATTGGTTACTTATCAAGGTTCTACAAGTAAAGTTTAAGTGGCTATGATCACATGGCTTAAATCTTTAGGGTTTTGGAAGTGTAACAATTTTGAGATGATCACATGAAATAATGGAATCAAAGTCTTACTAAATTGAAACTAGGATTTCTAAATTATGGTACAACTCCTAAAATGATAATTGATATTAGAGGTGTGGTAACTAATTACTTTGAATCAAAATTAGTAATGGTTTAACATTTTATTAATTTTCCAGAAGAATTAATAATTAGGGTAACTCCTATTTTGGTTTAATTAAGAATCAGGGTTTAATATTTGTTGTTAGGGTTTTAAAATAATTAACTTGTTAACTAAAGATGTTTAAGTAAATGAGTTTTGGATTTACCAAAATAATATTGGCTTATAATATTTTCTTGAGTTATTACTTATTTAAAGAAAATGGAAAATAGTAATTTGCAATTAGGGTTTATGAATTACCACTAATAATTAAGTTAATGCAATTATGGTAAATAAAATTAATCTTAACATTTTACTTAGTTACTGAATAGTTAAAATTTAATTTTTAAACTTCACTAATTATTGAATTCAAATTGTATTTTAAATAATTGAAATGACATAATTAATAAGGTTAAAAATAAGTGTAATTTTATTTTGACACACATTTTTGTTTTATATTTTATTTGGATAGAGTTTATTTTTGTGAGCATTTTGAAATATTATTTAGATTTTTCTGAGTTGAAATGAAATTTCTATGATTTTGCAAAGTTTCAGTGATTTTCTGGAATTTGAAATAAACCTAAAACACTAAACGTACCGGTTCACTTATACTAGCAGAGACTGACTGGTGGGGCCTGCATGTCCACCTCAGCAGCCACGCGGCAAGGACCGGTCAACCTTGACCGCGTGTTTGACCTCACCGGCGTTTAACCGCCGGCGGTCTGCTGATGATGGCGCCGCCGCTTTAGTGCCTCCCGAGACGCGCGACTAATGTTTTCGGACTCTCCTCGACTTGCTGAGGCTAGTGGTGGGGATGGTTTGGTGAGGGGATCACCGGAGCGTCGCCGACGACGAGCTCTGCGGCGGTGCTACTCCGGCGAAAAACAAATCGGACGCTACGGTGGATCCTAGGATGCAACAGATAGCTCGGAGGAAGCGCAAGCTCACCAGGAGTACGCTGATATGCTCGATGGCGATCTTGGTGGTCGGAATCGACCACACGGCCATGGTTTCCGGCCAGTCACCGAAGAAGGGGATGATGAAATTCGCCAACTTGAGGAAGCTCCAGGACGATTCCTTCCTCCCAGATGCTCTACGCGTCGAGGCGCTTCTCCTAGACTCCGCGCCTGAGGCTGGGGTGGCCTGTACCGCCGTGTTCATCATCGACGCCGGCGACAGAGCGTGGAAGAACACGAGAGATAGAGGGCTACTGAGAGAGAATGGATGGGCGTCGAGGTATTAGGGCTTCCTGGAGAAGCTCTTGGCCTATTTATAGAGCTTGGTGAGGGCAAATGAGGAAGTTCACCGCCGGTGACGGCCGAGATGTGGCGGTGACAATGGTACTGTAAACGAGCACGAATCGAGATGCTTTTGGATAGGCTCGGACGCGAGAGGAGTTGGGCGCGGTTCTGAGAGGTCTGACGACGTTCGGGGCGTCCCTATCCATCACGGTGAGGTGGCCGGGGTGCTCCTGTGTGCTGTCGTCGTTGGAGAAGACGACGATCTCGTTTTTCTTCTCGCACGATTTTTAAAGCAGGCGAAACGGTAAGTGGCTTTGGGCTGGGCCGCGTCTGGGCTGCGTTGGCCTGCTTCGGCGGGTGCGGTGCTGGGCTGCGACGAAGAGGTAAGCCTGGTAAGCCCCCCTCTCTCTGTTTTTCTATTTTCTTTTCTATTATCTGTTTTTATATTCTGATTTGAATTTGCTATTTGAATTCAAATTGATTTCTGGATTCTTTTGCAGGTTCTAAATTATTTGAATATCAAAACAATTTGATAATGTTTCTCACTGTATTGTTTTGTTTTTAAGCAACCATTTTATAATTGATTAATTTTATGTTCTCATGAGACACCACTCAAAATTTAAAATAGTCATAGATTTAGGGTTCATCTCAATTGCCTTTTAATTTTAGGAATCAATTCTGTTTTAAAGAATTTGAAATTGAGAACATGTGAAGGTGAACATATTCTATTTTGCAAATGCTCAACCATATTGATTATTCACATATAAATTAATTATGGCTAGGGTTCAACAAATGGAAAAGGGTATGGAATTGGTTCATGATTTTATGTGTATGATAGTTCTTAGGGTTTAAGAATTTGATGATGCTTCATTAATTGAAGTATTAATAGGCATGAGGCATGGCAGGGTTCTACTTATGATTCAAAAGGGATATTTGAGTTGGTATTCAAATGTGATCTTAAGGTTTTAGTTGTGATCACACAAGTGATACACAACTAAGAATTGGAATATGGGCATAAGCTAAGTTATGTTTAATTGACTAGGGTTATTTCTCCTAACTTAGGTAGAAATCTTGTATCAAAGTAATACTAGGGTTGTCTCTAATGTTTAGATAAACAAGGTTTAGGTTTAATGCCCTTACTCCCCCATACAAGGCATGAGGATTGGTTTGGGGTTAACTACTAATGATATACCTAGTATTTTATGTGATAGATGATATCTATTAATTATATGGGTTTAACTTATCATCTATATCTACAAGTTATAATCATGCATTAGACAAGATCCACTCATTCCTCACTAATCCCTCTTTAATATTCCTCTCATCACTCTCATAATAGATTCTTAGAGTTTATAATTAATACCAAGTTGTGATGATTATGGAATTGGTTTCCTAAAGTATTGCTATTGGAATAGGATTCTCACCTCCAAGATCAAATATTGACTTGAATAACTAGGTTTAGTACTTCTCTAATATGCTTGTATGAACATGGCTATGGTTATTATTATAACTTCTCTCACTTCTCAATGTCTTGGAATAGCCTAAGGTCTTACTTAAGAGATGATGATATGATCCTCTAAATATATGGTTTGCCTAGGAATTCTACCTTGGTATTCTTTTGTAGCTTGTTCTTCAGGAAATCTGATAAACCCGCATCTTGTGGTATGCCTCCACCTCCTAGCTTCTTCATCTTGATCCTAGCTAATTCACATGAAGTGGCTCTATGTGTTTTCTTCCTTGTATCATGCTACAAGGTGAGCAAATGGATGAAGGGTGTGGCTCTATTTATAGGCTTGGGCAAGCTCTAGTATCATGACACATAGATGGTGACTCTTGTTTTGGTTTGGTGAATAAGGTGCTTGGTTGTCATGTCCTCATCCATAGCAATCCTTTGAGCATGAGGTGGCAAAGCTTGAAAAGCAAGTCATGTAGATATTTTCATCTCATGTGGCATGATCCTTATCCCCTCATATGATTTATTTTTGGATAGCCAAGTGGCATTTGCTACTAAATATCTTGTGGATGGTTTTATTATTGTTGATGAGTCACTATATCATATTGGATTGGATTTATATTATAATATTGGTGAAAAGGTTAAAATTGAAGGTTATTCCTCAAATTTGAATAGTTGTTGTTTGATTTCACCAAGGCATGGTCATATGAGTTTCAAAGTACTCATAGTTAATTTTATTCAAATAGTTTGAACTATAATTCGTAATGTAAATGGATTTAGTTTTATGATATTCCATATATTTAATAAGTTATGATTTAAATAAGAATGTGTAGCCTTTATGCACTTTAGACCCTGTGATTTACCTTATTTATTAATAAGTTTAGAAGTGAATTAAATTACACACAAAAGTAGTTGCTAACTTTGAAGTGTTAATAAGTTAGTGTTTGATTCTTAAAGAATGTGTTGTTGTAAGGAATGTCATGTCGAGATCCTTTATAAGATCTTATAGTTGACCCTTACTTAAGGTGTTGTTTGTTGTAAAACTAATTCCATTTGATCTAATCCATAGATCAGATCATCTCTACCCAAAATAAGGTTTTAGCAAAGATCACAGTGAAGTTTATAGCGCTTGACTTGATGATCTACTTCAGTTCCAGCAAGTCAAGTGAAACTTCAGTTACTGTGGTAAGTTTTATTTGAAGCGCGAAAATTCCCCGGATTTTCTATGCATGAATGCAATGCACACTTTGGTGTTCTCTCATTTTATTGCCTCTAAACCTGGGATATTACAACCTTGCTGGTAGAGATAACGTCCTTCATGGGAGCCGCTCTTGAAAGTCTGGTTGATAAGGTAGTTAGAGTACCCATTACCATTCATTGACAACAACAAACACCTCTCAAAACTTTACTTTTATGCTCTATATGATTTCAAAACTTAAAAAGCTCTAGCACATGATTTAATCCCTGCTTCCCTCTGCGAAGGGCCTTTCTTTTACTTTTATGTTGAGTCAGTTCACCTATTTCTCTCCACCTCAAGAAGCAAACACTTGTGTGAACTGTGCATTGATTCCTACATACTTGCATATTGCACTTGTTATATTACTTTGCATTGACAACTATCCATGAGATATACATGTTACAAGTTGAAAGCAACCGCTGAAACTTAATCTTCTTTTGTGTTGCTTCAATGCCTTTACTTTGAATTATTGCTTTATGAGTTAACTTTTATGCAAGACTTATTGATGCTTGTCTTGAAGTGCTATTCATGAAAAGTCTTTGCTATATGATTCACTTGTTTACTCATGTCATATACATTGTTTTGATCGCTGCATTCACTACATATGCTTTACAAATAGTATGATCAAGGTTATGATGGCATGTCACTCCAGAAATTATCTTTGTTATCGTTTTACCTGCTCGGGACGAGCAGAACTAAGCTTGGGGATGCTGATACGTCTCCGACGTATCGATAATTTCTTATGTTCCATGCCACATTATTGATGTTATCTACATGTTTTATGCACACTTTATGTCATATTCGTGCATTTTCTGGAACTAACCTATTAACAAGATGCCGAAGTGCCGGTTCTCGTTTTCTGTTTTTGGTTTCAGAAATCCTAGTAACGAAATATTCTCGGAATCGGACGAAATCAACGCCCAGGTTCCTATTTTCACCGGAAGCATCCAGAACACCCGGGAAGGACCAGAGGGGGGGCACTGGGCCCCAGACCATAGGCCGGCGCGGCCCAGGCCCTGGCCGCGCCGCCCTATAGTGTCGTCACCCCTTCGACCCTCCTGCGCCGCCTCTTCGCCTATTTAAAGCCTCCGTCGCAAAAACCCTGAAGCGACCGAGAGCCACGATACGGAAAACCTTACTGAGACGCCGCCGCCGCCGATCCCATCTCGGGGGATCCAGGAGATCGCCTCCGGCACCCTGCCGGAGAGGGGATTCATCTCCCGGAGGACTCTACACCGCCATGGTCGCCTCCGGAGTGATGAGTGAGTAGTCTACCCCTGGACTATGGGTCCATAGCAGTAGCTAGATGGTTGTCTTCTCCCCATTGTGCTATCATTGTTGGATCTTGTGAGCTGCCTAACATGATCAAGATCATCTATCTGTAATTCTATATGTTGCGTTTGTTGGGATCCGATGAATAGAGAATACTTGTTATGTTGATTATCAAAGTTATATCTATGTGTTGTTTATGATCTTGCATGCTTTCCGTTACTAGTAGATGCTCTGGCCAAGTAGATGCTTGTAACTCCAAGAGGGAGTATTTATGCTCGATAGTGGGTTCATGCCCGCATTGACACCGGGACAAAGGAGAAAGTTCTAAGGTTGTGTTGTCTTGTTGCCACTAGGGATAAAACATTGATGCTATGTCTAAGGATGTAGTTGTTGATTACATTACGCACCATACTTAATGCAATTGTCTGTTGCTTTGCAACTTAATACTGGAAGGGGTTCGGATGATAACCTGAAGGTGGACTTTTTAGGCATAGATGCAGTTGGATGGCGGTCTATGTACTTTGTCGTAATGCCCAATTAAATCTCACTATACTCATCATGATATGTATGTGCATGGTCATGCTCTCTTTATTTGTCAATTGCCCAACTGTAATTTGTTCACCCAACATGCTGTTTGTCTTATGGGAGAGACACCTCTAGTGAACTGTGGACCCCGGTCCAATTCTCTTTACTGAAATACAATCTACTGCAATACTTGTTTTACTGTTTTCTGCAAACAATCATCTTCCACACAATACGGTTAATCCTTTGTTACAGCAAGCCGGTGAGATTGACAACCTCACTGTTTCGTTGGGGCAAAATACTTTGGTTGTGTTGTGCAGGTTCCACGTTGGCGCCGGAATCCCTGGTGTTGCGCCGCACTACATCCCGCCGCCATCAACCTTCAACGTGCTTCTTGGCTCCTCCTGGTTCGATAAACCTTGGTTTCTTTCTGAGGGAAAACTTGCTGCTGTGCGCATCATACCTTCCTCTTGGGGTTCCCAACGAACGTGTGAGTTACACGCCATCACGCCCGAGCTGCATCTCTTTCGGCTACTAGTACACTCACGGTTTTCTTCATCACATCCATTTCCGATGCCAACCGCGCCACAACATCTGCTTCCCGATCCATCTTTCTCTTACGGCTTCTGTAACCGTACGGGTCATCGTTCTGGGGGAACCCTACTTTCCACGGAATGTGCCCCATGCCTCGTACACGTCCTCCGTGTTCAGGATTCCCGAGGGCTTTTGTCAGGGCGTCGTTCTCTCTGTTGAACTTGATCCTCCCCTCTTGAGCATCCCTCATTGCCTCAATAAGCTTTTGGGTGGGTTTAATTATTTTGCCCTGGTAAACACACTCCCCTGTCTCCGGGTTCAGCGATCCCCCATGCCCGTACCACCAGCTTTTGGCCCTTGGGTCCCATCCCTCCGTACCTGGACGGATTCCTCGCGCCCTCAGCTCGTTCTCCATCTTCTCCCACCTAGGCATCCAAAGGCGATACCCTCCTGGCCCCATCATATGATTGTACTCCTTCTTGGCCGCATTTTCCTTATTTTTCGATATTTGAAGGAACGGCTCCGATTTCTTTTGCTTCACAAATTCTGGCCAATCATGTTGCAGTTTCTCATATTGTCCTTTGAAATCTGGAGTCTTGCCCTGCTTGACAAAGTCATGGGCTAGATTTTGCTTGTATTTCCGGAATGCGTCGGACATCTTAGAAAGAGCGAACTGTTTGACTAGCTTGCACCTCTCCTTGTTTTCCTCAATCTTGTTACCCTCCTCATCGTATTTGCGGTATTCCGGAGGTAGAACGAAATGTTCCATAAGCTTGTTGAAGCAATCTTTTTTTGTTCTCTTATCGACAAAAGTGAAACCAAGACGTGCCTTCTTTGGCTCATTCCACTCCTGGACGGTGATCGAGACGTTATCTCTAACAATGGCTCCACATTGGCTGATAAACTTGGTGGCGTTCTTGCGGGGCTCCAGCGGCCTGCCGGTTGCTTCCTCGACAACCTCGATGGTGCATGTTTCTCCTGGTTTCATCGTCTTGGTTGCGCCACGCTTTGACGACGTACTCGATTGTTTCGACGATCCGGCCGAGGGCTAAAATAAGAAAGAGAGTCGCGCGCGTTAGTACACACATATTTATTCAAATCAGTTAGTTTGTACCACCAGAGCTCAATGTATATATATACCTCGGCGCCGGAGGTGGTTGCTACTTCCAATTGAAGATCGTCGTTTATCGACGTTTCTTCGGCATCATCTTGCTGACGGCGCCCTTCATCTTCACCCTCAAGGTTCAGATAAGAAGAGATATCATCTTCTTCTTGTCCGGTCGGCACATATACAATATCGCCGTTTATGATGCCGAACATATGGTCTTCAGCGTCCGGATCATAGTTGTCCATAATCGGGTCAGCTCTATCGTCCGCCATATGTTAGTCCTGAAAACATGTAGTCAAAAAAAATTAATTGTGTATATGCATTATCACATCTCTTCTACATATAAACGGAGAGGGCGACGAGGGAGGCGAGAGGGGGGACGCAGTGACCGCGTGACCGAGAGACCGGTGGCGGTGGCGAAAGGGGGGGACGCAGTGACCGCGTGACCGAGAGACCGGTGGCGGTGGCGAAAGGGGGGACGCAGTGACCGCGCGCGTGACCGAGAGACCGGTGGCGGTGACCGAGAGGGCGGTGGCGGTGCCGAGGACACATAACCCTCGCCGCCCCCTCTCGATCCCAAAATAAAATAATTCTTGTTAATTAAGTTAAAAAAATTGTTAAGTTAAAATTTTGTTAAGTCTAAATTTTGTTAAGTAAAATTTTTCTTAAGTCAAAATTTTGTTAAGTAAATTTTTTGTTAAGTTAAATTTTTGTTATGTCAAAATTTTGTTAAGTCAAGATTTTGTTAAGTACACAAAATTTTGTTAGTATACAAAATTTTAGTTACAAAATTTTGTTAAGTCAAAATTTTAGTTACAAAATTTTAGTCTGGCGTCCTGGCGGCGTCTGGCGCGTGCGTGCGGGCGGCGGCGGCGGCGCGTCTGGCGCACGGTGGCGCGTGCGGGAGGCGCGCGTACGGCGGCGTCTGGCGGCGGTGGGGAAGAACATGGCGCCGGCGGCCGCGCGCGACAAGACGGTAGGGGCGGGGCGGCGACATACGAGAGATGGCGCGACGAGAGGGCGGACGGGCGAGAGTGCGGGCGGCGACGCAGATCATGCGATGACGGCGAGGCGCGAAGTTTAATTAATTAACTTTTTAAATTTAAGTTTAATTAAAAAACTAAAAAATTAAGTTACAATTTTTAGTTACAAATTTTAAGTTAAAATTTTTAAGTTAACTAAAAATAAAAAAATAGAGAGAAGCGCCGCCGCCGAGCGCTCCTCTCGATCTCTCTCGTACGTCATCGTTTTTCTTGCGCGCGGCGCGCAGTGCAGTTGACGACGGCCGGCGGCGCGGCGCCCGCAAATTACGGCGGCGCTTGCACGGGGATGGCGAGCGGCGCGCGCGGGCGCTGGGACACGCAGCGGGCGGCGAGGCGCGTACACGAACGGCGCGCGGCGGCGCGCGCGGGCCGCGCGGCCGGAACGACGACATCGGCGCCGGATCGGAGGGGAGAGCGGCGGCGCGCTGGGGAAACGGCGGAGGGACAGCGGCGGCGCGCGTCGACATACGGTGCAGGGAGGCGTCGAGGGCGGCGACGGCGTCGTCGGGCAGCCTGACGGCGTCGAGGGAGGGCGGCGGCGTCGGGCGCGAGGATCTTTCGAGGAGAAGATCAAAGGAATGAACCGTCGTTCGCGCCGCGCGAATTTATAGGGGGGCCCCTTTAGTCGCGGTTGGTGTGGCCAACCGTGACTAAAGGTATTTTTTGAAAATTCTTTTCTTTTTTGAAAATCATAAAATACATATAATATATCAATAAATACAGAAAAATAAAACTAATTCAATTCAAAATGTTAAAAATACAAATAATATATCAAAAAATTCAGAAAAATAAAACTAATTCAATTCAAAATGTTAAAAATACAAATAATATATCAAAAAATTCAGAAAAATAAAACTAATTCAATTCAGAATGTTAAAAATACAAATAATATATCAAAAATTCAGAAAAATAAAACTAATTCAATTCAAAATGTTAAAAATACAAATAGTATATCAAAAAATTAAGAAAAGTAAAACTAATTCAAATCAAAATGTTAAAAATACTAATAATATATCAAAAAAATTAGAAAAATTAAACTAATTCATTTAAAAATCTTAAAAATACAAATAATATATCAAAAAATTCAGAAAAATAAAACTAATTCATTTAAAAATCTTAAAAATACAAATAATATATCAAAAAATTCAGAAAAATAAAACTAATTCATTTCAAAATCTTTCCGCGTTCCTCTTCCACCAGTTCTTCCCGGCCGCCTCTGTCTTCCGAAGATTTCTTCCCTGTCTTTCCCGCCTCTTTCTTCCCGCCTCTTTCTTCCCGCCTCCTGTCTTCCCGCTCCCATTTTTCCCGCCACTTTCTTCCCGCCTCTTTCTTCCCGCCACTTTCTTCCCGCCTCCTGTCTTCCCGCTCCCATTTTTCCCGCCATTTGTCACTACATATATGTAGCCCGGCTTGGCCAGCATTATCACATCTCTACAATCTCTCATCACTCTCTCATGGCTTCCACCGCACCCACTCAAACCTACCAGCAGGTGGAGGAGCTTTGCGCCTCGAACTACCCTTTCCCACCGGGCTACCGCGTTCCCGCCGGCTGGAGCCTAAGCGCCGGCGGCGTGCCGGTCCCTCCCGTCCCTCAGGGTACTGTTGGAGATATGCCCAAGAGGCAATAATAAAAGTGGTTATTATATATCTTTATGTTTATGATGAATGTTTATATACCATGCTATAATTGTATTAACCGAAACATTGATACATGAGTGATATGTAAACAACAAAGAGTCCCTAGTATGCCTCTTAACTAGCTTGTTGATTAATGGATGATTAGTTTCATAATCATGAACATTGGATGTTATTAATAACAAGGTTATATCATTATATGAATGATGTAATGGACACACCCAATTAAGCGTAGCATAAGATCTCGTCATTAAGTTATTTGCTATAAGCTTTCGATACATAGTTACCTAGTCCTTATGACCATGAGATCATGTAAATCACTTATACCGGAAAGGTACTTTGATTACACCAAACACCACTGCGTAAATGGGTGGTTATAAAGGTGGGATTAAGTATCCGGAAAGTATGAGTTGAGGCATATGGATCAACAGTGGGATTTGTCCATCCCGATGACGGATAGATATACTCTGGGCCCTCTCGGTGGAATGTCGTCTAATGTCTTGCAAGCATATGAATAAGTTCATAAGAGACCACATACCACGGTACGAGTAAAGAGTACTTGTCAGGAGACGAGGTTGAACAAGGTATAGAGTGATACCGAAGATCAAACCTCGGACAAGTAAAATATCGCATGACAAAGGGAATTGGTATTGTATGTGAATGGTTCATTCGATCACTAAAGTCATCGTTGAATATGTGGGAGCCATTATGGATCTCCAGATCCCGCTATTGGTTATTGGTCGGAGTGAGTACTCAACCATGTCCACATAGTTCACGAACCGTAGGGTGACACACTTAAAGTTGGATGTTGAAATGGTAGAACTTGAATATGGAATGGAGTTCGAATATTTGTTCGGAGTCCCGGATGAGATCCCGGACATCACGAGGAGTTCCGGAATGGTCCGAAGAATAAGATTCATATATAGGATGTCATTTTATGTGAATTAAAATGTCGCGGAAGGTTCTATGGAAGGTTCTAGAAGGTTCTAGAAAAGTCCGGAAGAAACCACCAAGGAAGGTGGAGTCCACATGGGACTCCACCTCCATGGCCGGCCAACCCTAGTGGGGGAGGAGTCCCAAGTGGACTCCCCCTTAGGGGGCCGGCCACCCCCCATATGGGAGGTGGAAATCCCACCTCTAGTGGGAGTCCTAGCTTGGGTAGGTTTCCCCACCATATGGAAGGTTTTTGGTTCGGGTCTTATTCGAAGACTTGGAGACCAACACTTGGGGTTCCACCTATATAATGAGGGGCCAAGGGGAGGGGGCCGGCCACCCAAGAACCACCAAGGTGGCCGCACCCCTTAGTGGCCGGCGCCCCCTCTCCCCAAACCCTAGCGGTCTCTCTCCTCCACCACATCCCGCACGCTTAGCGAAGCTCCGCCGGATTTCTCCACCACCACCGACACCACGCCGTCGTGATGTCGGATTCAAGAGGAGCTACTACTTCCGCTGCCCGCTGGAACGGGGAGGTGGACGTCGTCTTCATCAACAACCGAACGTGTGACCGAGTACGGAGGTGCTGCCCGTTCGTGGCGCCGGAACCGATCGTGATCAAGATCTTCTACGCGCTTTTGCAAGCGGCAAGTGAACGTCTACCGCAGCAACAAGAGCCTCATCTTGTAGGCTTTGGAATCTCTTCAAGGGTGAGACTCGATACCTCCTCGTTGCTACCATCTTCTAGATTGCATCTTGGCTTGGATTGCGTGTTCGCGGTAGGAAATTTTTTGTTTTCTATGCAACGTTATCCTACAGTGGTATCAGAGCCGTGTCTATGCATAGATGGTTGCACGAGTAGAACACAATGGTTTGTGGGCGTTGATGCTTATGTTATCTTTAGTTTGAGTACTTTGCATCTTTGTGGCATAGTGGGATGAAGCGGCTCGGGCTAACTTTACATGACCGCGTTCATGAGATTTGCTCCACGCTCGACATGCAACTTGTATTGCATAAGTGGCTTTGCGGGTGTCTGTCTCTCCTAGTATGGTGAAGATTCAATTTACTCTTCTATCGACAGCACTAGTATCACCGTTGTGGTTCATGTTCGTAGGTAGATTAGATCTATATCGAAAACCCTAAACCACGTAAAATATGCAAACCAAATTAGAGACGTCTAACTTGTTTTTGCAGGGTTTGGTGATGTGATATGGCCATAATGTGATGATGAATATGTATGAGATGATCATTATTGTATTGTGGCAACCGGCAGGAGCCTTATGGTTGTCTTTAAATTTCATGTTGAGTAGTATTTCAAAGAAGTTGTAATAGTTGCTACATGGGAGAACAATCATGAAGACGGCGCCATTGACCTTGACGCTACGCCGACGATGATGGAGATCATGCCCGAAGATGATGGAGATCATGTCCGTGCTTTGGAGATGAAGATCAAAGGCGCAAAGACAAAAGGGCTATATCATATCACATATGAACTGCATGTGATCTTAATCCTTTTATGCATCTTATTTTGCTTAGATCGCGACGGTAGCATTATAAGATGATTCCTCACTAAAATCTCAAGATAATAAAGTGTTCATCCTTAGTAGCACCGTTGCCAAGACTTGTCGTTTCGAAGCATCTCGTGATGATCGGGTGTGATAGAATCAACAAGTGCATACAACGGGTGCAAGACAGTTTTGCACATGCGGATACTAAGGTGGCCTTGACGAGCCTAGCATGTACAGACATGGTCTCGGAACACGAGATACCGAAAGGTAGAGCATGAATCATATGGTTGATATGATGAACACTTAGAATGTTCGCCATTGAAATCACACCTTGTCTCGTGATGATCGGACTTAGGTGCGGTGGATTTGGTTCGTGTGATCACTAAGATAATGCGAGGGATATTGTTTTGAGTGGGAGTTCACCTAGTTTTTAATTAAGTTGAATTAAAATTTGAACTCAATTTGTCATAAACTTAGTCTAAACTATTGCAAATATATGTTGTAGATATGGCGTCCCCAATCAATTTTAACCAGTTCCTAGAGAAAGAAAATCTTAAGAGCAACGGTAGCAACTTCACCGACTGGTTCCGTCATGTGAGGATTTTCCTCGCTGGCGGAAATCTGCAATATGTGCTTGATGCACCGCTAGGTGACCCTCCTGCAGAAACAGAAACCGATGAAGTAAAGAATGTTTACGCGACTCAGAAAACTCGGTACTCTCAAGTTCAGTGTGCCATCTTATGCAGTCTGGAAGTCGATCTTCAAAAACGTTTTGAGCACCACGATCCACATGAGTTGATAGAAGAGTTGAAGACTATTTTTGAAACTCATGCGGCCGTGGAATGCTATGAAGCATCGAAACACTTCTTTAGTTGCATGATGGAAGAAGGTAGCTCCGTTAGTGAGCACATGCTCGTTATGACCGGGCATGCGAAGAAACTCAGTGACTTGGAAATAGTTATTCCTAACAGACTGGGGATTAATCGTATCCTTCAATCACTGCCACCTAGTTACAAGAACTTTGTGATGAACTACAATATGCAGAACATGAACAAAGAGTTACCTGAACTCTTCTCCATGCTTAAAGCTGCTGAGATTGAGATCAAGAAAGAGCACCAAGTGTTGATGGTCAACAAGACCACCAGTTTCAAGAAACAGGGCAAGTCTAAAGGCAAATTCAAGAAGGGTGGCAAGAAAGCTGCCACGCCTCCTGTGAAACCTAAGACTGGCCCTAAACCCGATGGCCGAGTGCTATCGCAAGGAGAAGGGACACTGGAAGCGTAATTGCTCCAAGTATTTGGCGGATCTAAAGAGCGGCCTTGTCAAGAAGAAGAAAGAAGGTATATCTGATATACATGTTATAGATGTTTATCTTACTGGTTCTCGTACTAGTACCCGGGTATTTGATACTGGTTCGGTTGCTCATATTTGTAACTCGAAACAGGAACTAAAGAATAAACGAAGACTACTGAAAGATGAAGTGACGATGCACGTTGGAAATGGATCCAAAGTCGATGTGATCGCTGTCGGCACACTTCCTCTACATCTACCTTCGGGGTTAGTTTTAAGCCTAAATAATTGTTATTTTGTACCCGCGTTAAGCATGAACATTATATCTGGATCTTGTTTAATGCAAGACGGTTATTCATTCAAGTCTGAGAATAAAGGTTGTTCTATTTTTATGAATAATATCTTTTATGGTCGAGCACCTGAAAAGAATGGCTTATTTCTGTTAGATCTCGATAGTAGTGATACACATATACATAACATTGATGCTAAGCGAATTAAATTGAATGATAATTCTACTTATATGTGGCACTGTCGTCTTGGTCATATTGGAGTGAAACGCATGAAGAAACTCCATACTGATGGATTACTTGAATCACTTGACTTTGAGTCACTTGATAGATGCGAAGCATGTCTGATGGGAAAAATGACTAAGACTCCATTTTCTGGTATGATGGAGCGAGCTACTAACTTATTGGAAATCATACATACCGATGTGTGCGGACCAATGAGCGTAGCATCGCGCGGTGGTTATCGTTATGTTCTAACCTTCACAGATGATCTGAGTAGATATGGGTATATCTATTTCATGAAACATAAATCCGAAACTTTCGAGAAGTTTAAGGAATTCCAAAGTGAAGTAGAAAATCAACGTAACAAGAAGATCAAATTTCTACGATCTGATCGCGGAGGTGAATATCTGAGTTATGAGTTTGGCATGCATTTAAAGAAATGCGGAATACTTTCACAATTGACACCGCCGGGAACACCACAACGTAACGGTGTGTCCGAACGTCGTAATCGAACTCTCTTAGATATGGTTCGTTCTATGATGTCTCTTACTGATTTGCCGTTATCATTTTGGAGTTATGCATTAGAGACAGCCGCATTCACTTTAAATAGAGCACCATCAAAATCCGTTGAAACGACACCGTATGAATTATGGTTTAACAAGAAACCTAAGCTGTCGTTCCTTAAAGTTTGGGGTTGCGAAGCCTATGTAACGAAGTTACAACCGGACAAGCTAGAACCCAAAGCGGAGAAATGCGTCTTCATAGGATACCCTAAGGAAACTATAGGGTACACTTTCTATCACAGATTCGAAGGCAAAATCTTTATTGCTAAGAACGGAACCTTTCTTGAGAAAGAATTTCTCACTAAAGAAGTGACTGGAAGAAAAGTGAACTCGATGAGATTGATGAATCTTCACTAGTTGATCAGAGTAGCGCAGTACCGGAAGTTGTTCCTATGCCGCCTACACCAACAACAGAGGAAGCTAATGATAATGATCATGAAACTTCAAACGAGATAGCTACTGAACCTCGCAGATCGACAAGGGAACGTGCCACTCCTGATTGGTATGATCCTTGTCTAAATGTCATGATTGTGGACAACAATGATGAGGACCCTGCGACGTATGAAGAAGCGATGATGAGCCCAGATTCCAACAAATGGCAAGAAGCCATGAAATCCGAAATGGGATCCATGTATGATAACAAAGTATGGACTTTGGTAGACTTACCTGATAGCCGAAAGGCTGTCGAGAATAAATGGATCTTCAAGAGAAAAACAGATGCTGATGGTAATATTACTGTCTATAAAGCTCGACTTGTCGCAAAGGGTTTCCGACAAATTCAAGGTGTTGACTACGATGAGACTTTCTCACCTGTAGCGAAGCTAAAATCTGTGAGATTTTGTTAGCAATAGCTGCATTTTTCGATTATGAGATTTGGCAGATGGATGTCAAAACGGCGTTCCTTAATGGAGACATTGAGGAAGAGTTGTATATGGTACAACCCAAAGGTTTTGTCGATCCTAAAAATGCTGACAAAGTATGCAAACTTCAGCGTTCAATTTATGGACTGAAGCAAGCATCGAGAAGTTGGAACCGACGCTTTGATAAAGTGATCAAAGACTTCGGGTTTATACAAGGTGTCATGGAGAGGCTCGTATTTACAAGAAAGTGAGTGGGAGCTCTGTAGCATTCCCGATATTATATGTAGATGACATATTATTGATTGGGAATGATATAGAACTATTAAGCAAAGGTAAAAGGTTATTTGAATAATAGTTTTTCAATGAAAGACCTTGGTGAAGCATCATATATATTAGGCATCAAGATTTATAGAGATAGATCAAGACGCCTAATAGGGCTATCACAAAGTACATACCTGGACAAGATTCTAAAGAAGTTTAGAATGGACGAAAGTAAGAAAGGATTTTTACCTATGTTACCAGGCAAGGTCTTGAGTAAGACTCAAGGACCGGCTACTACAGAAGAAAGAGAAAGGATGAGTCAGATCCCCTATGCCCCCTAAGCAGTAGGCTCTATCATGTATGCCATGCTATGTACTAGACCGGATATAGCACATGCCGTCAGTTTGACTAGCAGATATCAAAGTGATCCAGGAATGGAACACCTGGACAATGGTCAAGAATATCCCGAAGTACTTGAAAAGAACCAAGGATATGTTTCTTTGTTATGGAGGTGACCAAGAGCTCGTTGTAACCAGTTACACCGATGCAAGTTGGAACACCGATCCCGATGACTCTAAGTCACGTCCGGGTACGTTTTTATATTGAATGGTGCCGCAGTAGTCGGGCAAGCTCAAAGCAAAGGCACGGTGGCGAAGTCTTCAACGTAATCGGAGTACATAGCGGCTTCAGAGGCTTCATCAGAAGCGGTATGGATGAAGAGGTTCATTGTAGAGCTCGGTGTGGTTCCTAGTGCATTGGACCCATTAGTCATCTACTGTGACAACATGGGTGCCATCGCCAATGCACAAGAACCAAGGTCACACAAGAGGCTGAAGCATATCAAGCTGCATTTTCATTCGATTCGCGAGTACATCGAAGATGGAGAAGTAAAGATTTGCAAAGTACACACTGATCTGAATGTAGCAGATCCGTTGACTAAAGCTCTCCCTAGGGCAAAGCATGACCAACACCAAAGTGCCATGGGTGTTAGGTACCTTACAATGTAATCTAGATTATTGACTCTAGTGCAAGTGGGAGACTGTTGGAGATATGCCCAAGAGGCAATAATAAAAGTGGTTATTATATATCTTTATGTTTATGATGAATGTTTATATACCATGCTATAATTGTATTAACCGAAACATTGATACATGTGTGATATGTAAACAACAAAGAGTCCCTAGTATGCCTCTTAACTAGCTTGTTGATTAATGGATGATTAGTTTCATAATCATGAACATTGGATGTTATTAATAACAAGGTTATATCATTATATGAATGATGTAATGGACACACCCAATTAAGCGTAGCATAAGATCTCGTCATTAACTTATTTGCTATAAGCTTTCGATACATAGTTACCTAGTCCTTATGACCATGAGATCATTTAAATCACTTATACCGGAAAGGTACTTTGATTACACCAAACACCACTGCGTAAATGGGTGGTTATAAAGGTGGGATTAAGTATCCGGAAAGTATGAGTTGAGGCATATGGATCAACAGTGGGATTTGTCCATCCCGATGACGGATAGATATACTCTGGGCCCTCTCGGTGGAATGTCGTCTAATGTCTTGCAAGCATATGAATAAGTTCATAAGAGACCACATACCACGGTACGAGTAAAGAGTACTTGTCAGGAGACGAGGTTGAACAAGGTATAGAGTGATACCGAAGATCAAACCTCGGACAAGTAAAATATCGCATGACAAAGGGAATTGGTATTGTATGTGAATGGTTCATTCGATCACTAAAGTCATCGTTGAATATGTGGGAGCCATTATGGATCTCCAGATCCCGCTATTGGTTATTGGTCGGAGTGAGTACTCAACCATGTCCACATAGTTCACGAACCGTAGGGTGACACACTTAAAGTTGGATGTTGAAATGGTAGAACTTGAATATGGAATGGAGTTCGAATATTTGTTCTGAGTCCCGATGAGATCCTGGACATCACGAGGAGTTCCGGAATGGTCCGGAGAATAAGATTCATATATAGGATGTCATTTTATGTGAATTAAAATGTCGCGGAAGGTTCTATGGAAGGTTCTAGAAGGTTCTAGAAAAGTCCGGAAGAAACCACCAAGGAAGGTGGAGTCCACATGGGACTCCACCTCCATGGCCGGCCAACCCTAGTGGGGGAGGAGTCCCAAGTGGACTCCCCCTTAGGGGGCCGGCCACCCCCCATATGGGAGGTGGAAATCCCACCTCTAGTGGGAGTCCTAGCTTGGGTAGGTTTCCCCACCATATGGAAGGTTTTTGGTTCGGGTATTATTCGAAGACTTGGAGACCAACACTTGGGGTTCCACCTATATAATGAGGGGCCAAGGGGAGGGGGCCGGCCACCCAAGAACCACCAAGGTGGCCGCACCCCTTAGTGGCCGGCGCCCCCTCTCCCCAAACCCTAGCGGTCTCTCTCCTCCACCACATCCCGCACGCTTAGCGAAGCTCCGCCGGATTTCTCCACCACCACCGACACCACGCCGTCGTGCTGTCGGATTCAAGAGGAGCTACTACTTCCGCTGCCCGCTGGAACGGGGAGGTGGACGTCGTCTTCATCAACAACCGAACGTGTGACCGAGTACGGAGGTGCTGCCCGTTCGTGGCGCCGGAACCGATCGTGATCAAGATCTTCTACGCGCTTTTGCAAGCGGCAAGTGAACGTCTACCGCAGCAACAAGAGCCTCATCTTGTAGGCTTTGGAATCTCTTCAAGGGTGAGACTCGATACCCCCTCGTTGCTACCATCTTCTAGATTGCATCTTGGCTTGGATTGCGTGTTCGCGGTAGGAAAATTTTTGTTTTCTATGCAACGTTATCCTACAGGTACTGCGTGCCGGGCGGCCATCACGAACCACTACTACCTCGACCTCACGCCGGAGCAACGGATGAATCCCCGCTGGCATCCCGATAACCAGCATACTTGGGACGCCTTCTTCATCAATCGGCGTGAGAGGGCGCTCGCCAGGTATGAGGAGGACGGTCTGCCTCCTGGGAACTTCCATGAGGCCGGCCGTCGGCTATGGTGGTACGGCCGGACTCTGCAGAGCGTCATGGACTACATCACGGCCGGCGATATCCCCCGCTGCGCTACCCTCGCTTCGAGCCACGAGCGCCGCCCGACGACAATGACGATAAAGAATGGCGACGACGGCGGCAACTTAGAAGGCGACGACTACCAGTACAACGGCGGCGACTATGAAGACTACGAGTATGCATATTATACGCCTAGGCAGGAGTATGACTGAATCACTCCAAATTTCATGTATCATCAGTGCTATCTCGAGTCAATTGAATCATTCGAAAATGGACACCAAACACATCACAGGTAATATAATTCACATGATCCATTCAACAAAGTTTGGTACAATAAATTATTACACATCATTTCTTTCCTTGTGTCCCTGCTTGCTTACGATTGTGCCGTATCCATGGAGCATCGTCATCATTTAACTTAATGCTTGGGTCGGTGTTCACTTTGAAGGGCGGAATTTCAGCAAACATATTATAATCTTCTGACATGTCTGTCTTGTCCTCCACTCCCACGATGTTTCTTTTCCCTGAAAGAACAATGTGGCGCTTTGGATCATCGCATGATGTACTGATCATTTTCTTATCTTTCCGTTTCCTCGGTTTGCTACTCATGTCCTTCACATAGAAAACCTGAGCGACATCTTTCGCTAGGACGAATGGTTCGTCAAGGTAACCAAGATTGTTGAAATCCACCATTGTCATTCCGCATTGCTGGTCCACCTTTACCCCACCTCTTGTTAGCTTGAACCATTTGCACCGGAACAAAGGGACCTTAAAGGAGGGTCCATAGTCAAGTTCCCATATCTCCTCTATGTAACCATAATATGTGACCTTTTGCCCATTCTCGGTTGCTGCATCAAAGCGGACACCACTGTTTTGGTTGGTGCTCTTTTTATCTTGGGCGATCGTGTAAAATGTATTCCCATTTATCTCGTACTTTGGAAAGTCGTTATAGTCGAAGATGGTGTCTTGGCCAACATGTACAGCTGATCTACAACATGATCGTCATTCATTAAATGTTTTCTCAACCAACCGCCGAAAGTCTCCATGTGGGCCTTCCTAATCCAGGATTCAGCTTCCTGTGGTTGTCCGAGCGTAAAATATTCTTGTGTTTCTCAAAGTACGGAGCTACCAAGCTGGAATTGGTCAGAACTGTGTGGTGTGCTTCAGTCAGAGAATGGCTGTCCATACATATCGTTGATTTCCTTCCGATCGTGCCTTTTCCACTTAGTCTCCCCTCGTGCCGCGATCGAGGAAGACCAATCGGCTTAAGGTCAGGAACAAAGTCAACACAAAACTCAATTACCTCCTCATTTCCATAGCCCTTGGCGATGCTTCCTTCTGGCCTAGCACGGTTACGAACATATTTCTTTAATATTCCCATGAACCTCTCGAAGGGGAACATATTGTGTAGAAATACAGGACCGAGAATGGAAATCTCATCGACTAGGTGAACCAGGAGGTGCGTCATAATATTGAAGAAGGATGGCGGGAACAACAACTCGAAATCGACAAGACATTGGATCACATCGTTCGTAACCGTGGTAGAACTTCTCGGATTGATTACCTTCTCGAGAGATTGCATTGAGGAATGCACATAGCTTCACAATGGCTACTCGAACATTTTTCCTACAGGAGCCCCTCAAAGCAATCGGAAGCAATTGCGTCATAATCACGTGGCGGTCGTGAGACTTCAGGTTTTGGAACTTTTTCTCCGCCATGTTTATTATTCCCTTTATATTGGACGAGAATCCCGACGGGACCTTCATACCGCTCGTGCATTCAAAAAAGATGACCTTCTCTTCTTTGGTCGTAGCGTAGCCGGCACGACCTTGAAACCGTTCCGGATGCCGGTCATCGTGGTCTTTCAAACTTTGCTGGTCCCGCCGTGCTTCCTTTGTATCATTTGACTTCCCATACACGCCCAAGAAGCTTAGGAGGTTCACGCAAATATTCTTCGTAACGTGCATCACGTCGATTGCAGAGCGGACTTCTAGGACTTTCCAATATTCTAGCTCCCGTAATATAGATTTCTTCTTCCACATGGCTGCGTGCCCGTCGCCTCCCTTCGGAACCGATTGTCCGCCAGGACCCTTTCCAAAGATGACTTTCAAATCCTTGACCATATCAAATACCTCGGCACCGGGCAGTGTTCCGCAGCTTCGGCCCGGTGATCTGCCTTGCCGTTGTAATGCTTGCCTTTCTTTCTTCTTGGATGACCTTTCGGAAGAAATCGACGATGCCCAAGGTACACGTTCTTCTTACAATTTGGCAAATGTACACTTTCGGTCTCATGTAAGCAAGGCGTGCATGCATTGTATCCCTTATTTGACAGTCCCGAAAGGTTACTAAGAGCAGGCCAATCGTTGATGGTTACGAAAAGCAACGCTCGTAGGTCAAATTCCTCTTCTTTGTGCTCATCCCACACACGGACACCAGGTCTGCCCCACAGCTGTAAAAGTTCATCAACTAATGGCCTTAGGTACACATCGATGTCGTTGTCGGGTTGCTTCGGACCTTGGATGAGCACTGGCATCATAATGAACTTCCGCTTCATGCACAACCAAGGAGGAAGGTTGTAGATGCATAGAGTCACGGGCAGTGCTATGGCTGGAGCTCGCTCGCCAAAAGGATTCATGCCATCCGTACTTAGACCAAATCTTATGTTACTTGCGTCACCGCAAAATCTTTGAACTCTCTCGTCGATCTTTCTCCATTGCGTTCCATCTGCGGGGTGTCTCAACTCCCCATCCGACTTACGGTCCTCTTTGTGCCATCGCAACAACTTGGCATGCTCTTTGTTCCTGAACAGACGTTTCAACCATGGTATTATAGGAGCATACCACAACACCTTGGCGGGAACCCTCGTCCTGGGTTTCTGGCCCTCAACATCGTCACCAGGGTCATCGCCTCTGATCTTATAACGCAATGCAAAGGTGCATACCGGCATTCATTCAAATTCTCGTATTCACCGCGGTAGAGGATGCAATCGTTGATGCATGCATGTATCTTCGAAACCTCTAAACCTAGAGGGCGGACAACCTTCTTTGCTTCGTACGCATCGGCGGGCAACTCGTTATTCTTTGGAAACATATTCTTCAACATTTTCAGCAAGTTTTCAAATGCCGAGTCAGCTACACCTGCCGTGCCTTCCATTTCAAGAAATCCGGTGTGCAGCCCAGCTTTTTCAGACCATCATCGCATCCGGTACAGCGCCTTTACGTGATCCTCTAACATGCGATCCAAATTCTCCCTCTCCTTTTCGGGCCAGGCGTCTCGTGCATCAGCAATGGTCCGACCAAGATCATCAACGGGATCATCACGTGCCTCTTCTTCACCTTCCCCTTCACCTTCAGCATCCTCCATGAAAATATCACCGAAATGAGCAAGATAGCTTTCATCGATGAAATCATCCCCTTCTTCATCTTCTTCCATTATAACCCCTCTTTCTCCATGCTTGGTCCAACAATTATAGCTTGGCATGAAACCGTGCCGAAGCAGGTGCATGTGAACATCTCTTGAGTAAGAGTAACCCTTCTGATTCTTACAGTTAACACATGGACAGATAACAAAACCCCCATGCTTGTTCGCATTAGCCACTACGAGGAAATCTTTCAAACCCGTAGTGAACTCGCCGGAGAGTCGGTTACCGTACATCCATTGCCGATTCATCTGCATTATTATAATATAAAATATATAACTAACCATCATGCATTTGTTAAACTAACTAGCTACAAACAATATAAATTAAACAATGAACTACACACATGCATATTTTATCAATGGTGACACATCAAAGGTTCAAGTTGCTAACCGCGATCGAGGAGGAAAAAATAAATGAGAAAGCTCAAGTGTGGCTCCAACACTTCATATCATGTTTGTTTCATGCTCTTGGGGCATTTCATCAAACACCTTATGTGCATAAGAGGAACCAAAAGCAAACCTAACACCCACTTGTGAAGTTTGTGAAGAGAATGGCTCCAAATGGCTAAGTGTTGGCTGCTGGATGGGTATATATAGGGGAGGGGGTTTAGTCGCGGTTGGCCTGGCCAACCGCGACTAAAGGCCTTCGGGCACCTTTAGTCGCGGTTGGCCAGGCCAACCGCGACTAAAGCCCCCCACGTGCACCAACTGACCACCGAGCGCCCTGGGCCCAGGCCTTTGGTCGCGGTTCGCCTCCCGAACCGCGACTAAAGGTCCCATTAGTCGCGGTTCCTATAGCTTCGCGACTTATGGGGCTGGACTGAAGCCTGTTTTTCTACCAGTGATTGTATACCTCTAGGCAACATGCATATTACCAAAATCTGCACAATTTTCAAGCAACATCTCCAACAACTAAATAAAGGCAAATAAATGAAGTACGTCGGTGCAAGTTTGCTTAGTGCCATTCGTACCCATCCGCTTCAATTTAATTACAGAACTAGTCAACAAAATTTAACTACCAACGAACAACATGCTACAACAGATAAAACGGTAAGAGACGACTCTAGTAAAACTGTAAGTCTTATTCTGTTTTAGTCCACGTCAAGGTTAAAAAAAACTAGGAACAAAAATCTTATGTTACACAGCCAATTCTATTCCCCCTCCTAAATTCTTCCATTTCCTTCCATTAGCAACGTCAGAAGCCGAACATTAATGTCAGCAGTTCAACAGTTTAGCTTAATCATAATTAAGGTTCTAGCCAACTTAACAATCACAAATTACCTCCAAAGCCATAACTCCAAGGAATCAAGCCGCAGCCATCAATCAATTCATATGCAAATAATACTAAAATACGTGAATTTGTACTGGTCATTGGCAGATAATGATTGAATAGGGCTTCAATGTGCATCACTGCTACATAATAGCAACGGCGGAGCCATGTTGTGGTTGTGGGGTCGGCCGACCCAATAGGTTTTTTGGAATGTTTTGATCCCCACCTAGGAGTACTACGTCTGACCCCACAGGTCACAACAACTGACCCCACTATCATTCACAGATTTGGAGAAACATTGGTACGTTTAGCAAAAAATAACAGTCTAACTCTCCTTCTCTCTCCCCGAGTCGGCAGAAATCCCCAATTTCTCTTCACGTGCAGCCCCAATCCATATCTTCTTTCTTGATTCTTTATTGGCCAACGAATTGAGACGAATTTGTGGAGATTGGGAGGAGCTATGATTCACACGGTTGGCCGCACTGCAGCTTGAGGCAGAGCTATGAGCTCGCTGCCGCGCGGGACGTTTTGCGCGGTTGCGCCTGGTCGTGTCGTCGCATGCTGCCGCCGACCGTGACCGCCAACACAAGGCCGAAAGGCAACTGTCCACCCGGCAGCGCGAGTGTGCGACTCCAGGAGGACCAGGCCAAGTGACCAACGTGACCACCGGCTCCATCGCTGACTCTAGTTGAGGTCCTGCATTTTACAATCTTGTATCGTGCCGTGTTAGAAATTATAGTACTTCAAGCGGATATTTGCATACTAATTGAGCTGTGGTTGTTTTCTTCCAAGATTAAAATGGAAAGATATTCCAAGATGTGGGCATTCCAAAGAAACACCTCAAATTCTTCACAGCCGTTCTCTGTCAATGAAGAAACACCTCAAATGCAAAGAAAAAAGTAGAGAAAAGGAAGCATACAACATTTCCTCTAGTGTTTATTTTGTTGAAGCTAATTCTAATTCTACCGGCCGGCACGGCAATGGTTAAGAGAACATTTTCTGCAATGAAATACATTAACGGTTGAGAGAACTTTTTTGAAACCATTGTCTCATTACTTTTATTCGTTTGGGCAATGGTTATTGCCGTGGCAATTGTAATGAAAAATTACTCTATTGCTTTAGAGTCCTATTACTTTGATGTTGCTGAGGAATTTTTTGTGTGTGATTTTAAAGCTTCATCCATAGCTTTTTTTCCTGGCTCAGCCGGCCGCTGCATAAGCATAATAGCATGTAAACATACATGAAACACAATCAGGAAATAGCACAGCTCCATGGCTGCTTCATAGAACTAATCGGCCTCCATACTTGAATCAAAACTAGGACAAAATGAAGGATGTATACCTCTCCCAATGGCAGAACAACATCGATGAAGACATGGAGCTACAAACTCGCATTGCCGGCTTGGCTGTGGCAGGGGTGCATCTCTGGCTCTCGGTCTGGGTGGCTCCGAGTCACGAGCAGGAAGGCGCAAGAGGGCGCCGCCGCACGTGGTCATCACCGGCCGGCCAGCGAGCCGCACAGCTGATCCCCACTCGACCTAAATGCCCCATATTAACTCAACCGGCAACTGCTGCAAATCGGAAGTGAGTGTGTCGATGGAGGGATGTGGCCATCTTGGAGATGGGGAACGCCGATGATGAGAAGGGCCGGACGTCTTACACATGGTCGTCACCGGCCCTGCAGGATCCCGGAAACGCCGGCGCCGGTATGGGCCGTCGCTTGTTGGCCGGCCGCATCGCCACCCTCCGGTCGCCGTGGGGATGCGGCTCTGGGATTCCACGCCATGGAAACTGGAGATATCGGGGAAGTGGTCAGCATCGCGGGGACTCGCTGGCGCCGGCTGGGATCGATTAGCGGCGGCAATGGGGGACCGGGAGAGGAGGACATGGTGGCAGCTGCAAAGGGGTACATGCATACGCATACTGAGAGATTGTGTGTGCTTTGCTTGGTGAGCGAATGCCATTGAATCCGCGGGTTGACGGTTCAGATCATTTTTGGCTCGATTGGGTTGGACCGTTGGAGTAATAATGAGGCCAAACTTTTGTTCCCGAGGAGGCGTGATGTGAATCGAAGAGCCCTCGTCAATTAGCCGTGTTTATTGGGTGAGTCAATTAGCAGCTACGACCTACTACCTAGGTACTAGTAGTATATACAAATGTACATGTACAAGTACAGCCCACCATGACTTATTTTTCCTTCTCCATCCATGCATACACCACCCACGCAAAGACATCTAGCTACTTGCATCCATCCATGAACTCCATAAAAAAAACTTCATTTTTTTCTAACCTGACTATGGCGATTTACACAAAAATAACTCTTTGTTACAACTATAGCACAGTCTGACCCTCCGGGCAAACTATTTCACCCATCTAACCCTTTTGTGTGGCGCCCCTCCCATGGGCGCCACACATGGCAGTGTGGCGCCCGTGCCTGCGGCGCCACTCTCCCAGCCGACGTGGCGCCCTCGACGCTGAGCTGGTGCGCTGATCCGACGTGGCAGGATGTGTGGCGCCCGTGGGAGTACCCGAAGCAAGAGAAGATAAACATGCAATTCTAGTTTATTCAGTTTGCAAGCAAGAGATGATAAAAAAAACTCTACAAAACAGTACGAGGCGCCACGGGCATTATATATAAAGAGTAGTGTGGCGCCCCTCCCACGGGCGCCACACATCCTGCCACGTCGGATCGGCGCACCAGCTTAGCATCGAGGGCGCCACGTCGGCTGGGAGAGTGGCGCCGCAGGCACGGGCGCCACACTGCCATGTGTGGCGCCCATGTAAGGGGCGCCACACAAAAGGGTTAGATGAGTGAAATAGTTTGCCCGGAGGGTCAGTCTGTGCTATAGTTGCAACAAAGGGTTATTTTTGTGTGAATCGCCCCTGACTATATATGGACAAGTGTTTCTACTTAGCCACGGTAAAAAAACACCTTATCGGATCTCTGGGCACTTCCCGATGGTGGCCGCTAAATTGCGGGGGTGCAATTATTCTGCATGTAACACGTTGGTGCCATCATCAAATATGCTAGTTGCTTGTCCAACTTATCCAACCAAAGCTAGCGGCGCAACAAATATGTGGATAATTAGCATATATGGTTAATTATTGGGTAGGTGTGTGGACGATGTCTCGAGTGATTGTGGGCGTGGAGATTCATAGTCAGGCACAAACCGGGATGATATATACCTCGAGATGAAATGCTAGGCTCTACGTGCATGCTTCGTTTACAACCTCATCCCGCCGTCAAAGGCGGGAAGACCACCGAAAAAACGGGGGATATGCAAACACCCAACCCAAGTAACACCGAGGAAGAGTCTCTGGCATGGTCGAAAGGTGTTTCGTAGATGAGACACCGCGAAGATACCAAATTGATGCCGGCAAGGACGAAATGTAGCATACGATGGAGACCATGAAGAACCGAGGTCTCATGGGTGCATAGGGGGACGCAATCTAGGGCATGATCGAGTCGACCCGGACGTTTGGAACCTGGGTGCGCGCGCACCCATTTACGAAAAGTTCAAAAAAATGCTATTTAAAGTTTCAAAAAAATGTGAAGTAAAATTTTGCATGTACATATTATGTTGATACTTACTCGTGTGAGTTTTCACGAAAAAATACCATTGTGTGTGGCCTGCATAAAAATGACAAAATGTCCAAATGAGAATAGTGAATAGGAATTTTACTATTCACAGGAATAGGAATTTGCATTTTATCATTTTTGTGTAGGTCACACACAATGGTATTTTTCCGTGAAAACACACACGAGTAAGTATCAACATAATATATACATGCAAAAATTTACTTCACATTTTTTTGAAACTTTTAAATAGCATTTTTTTGAACTTTTCGTAAATGGGTGCGCGCGCACCCAGGTTCCATTCACCATTTCCGATGATCGAGTGGGCTTTCTTGACCACCTTACCTTTTTCGAGTGCCAAAACTAGGACACTTAGCAAAGATCTTTATTTAATAATTAATTAATTTATTCCATTTTATATTTCTTTTTTTTCTGTATCCAACCATGGACCTAAACCCTATACCCTAACCCTAAATTTGCATCGTAGACGTAACCTTGGATCTAAATTCTATACTTAAACTCTTAGTATATGGCTTTTTCGGTGAGGGTGTAGTGGTGGGCTCGGTGATGATGGTCATTGGCACGTGGCGAGCGAAAGTTGGAGTTGGCCACCAAAAAGTTTGCGTCTCCATGTCGTGTGTGACATGTGATGGACAACACCAAGCGAGTCAATGTCATCGATGGCGTGCACGATGGCGCCCATAGAGTTACCGACTTCATAGTTTTTTTTGTCATTTGTTTGTCCCTCTCCCGCATCATGTGTATCATCATTATCTTAACAATGGGCACATGAAATAACATACTCCGTACATTAGTTCTTCAATTACATGGGGTTTAATTATATTTACTAACATTGCACCAATCCAACTTACCATGTCATTTAGGAGGTGGCCAGCCTTTTTTAATCATAGATCGAGTTAGCATTCGAACCTTGAAAGAGGTGGAAGGTGCATCAATGTCGGGCCGAATTCTTGATTCAAAGCAATGAGTAGAATTACGAATTACTAAACTAAAAGCCAAGAAAGATCAAAACCGACGATCAATCGATTGATTTTATCGCCGCCTGAACAATGTTGGAAAGCAAAGCACATAGATTCTTAGCTCATTCAAAGCGAATGAGGCCAATCGGAAGGCACCAACGAGAAATAGCTATATCTTTTGAAAATCTTGTGGGGAGAAGTGTAACGAGTCTTCAAATTCTTGCTCGACTAAGTGGCAACTAGATGAGATGATATCCAATAGAAGGAGAGTGTTCATGCATGTAGAAAGAAGATGCATGATTAGAGACAACCATCATTGGAGTTGAGGGGGAGATTGGTAGTGGATCTGAGGGGGGCTATCCTTTTTTTCACCTCATTATCATAATAATAATAATGAATTTTAGATATCTCTTTCGAAAAAATCAAATAGTTGATGTCTTCGTAGGCGCATGATGGTAGGTCTGCATGTGTGGTTGTTGCAGAGAGAGAGAGGGGGGGGGGGGGGTACACACCTCTAACTGAACTTGCGCATCTTGAACTCGTAGCGAGCTATGAACGACCGATAGAGTTTCAATCGTCGGTTTTAGTGCCAAAACCTAGCTTCTATCAAAGAGACATGCATTGATGCAACATGTTGAGGCTGTGAAGTTTGGATGGAGACCACATGCATCATATCCTCTCTAATCTTGCAGGCATCAAGGAATTAGTCGCATTACTCCTTCCTAGTCATGATAGGTTTTCCATCTTATGTATTTTCAGTAACCAACACTTGAGTAACTACTGAATGATGAGTCAACTGATTTGTAGAAAGAGCCAAAAAAGTGAGTAATAGCGACAAAAAGAGATAGTGGCATTGAAGATGATTCATTGTTGTCCGAGTGCAAAGTGGCAGATGCGAAGAAAGCATGCCAATTATTTTTGAGGTTGGGCCGCCGTGCCTCCCTTCGGTGCCCACGTCATTGCCATATGAACGTGGGGTCACTGCTTGTATTTTTAGGTGTTCGACCAACATTCACATATATTGATACTCCCCTCTACTTTTCCTCTGTATACATTATTTTATCATGGTGATATTTCATGGTGTCATGAGAACAACACTGAACATTATTATTCATATAAAGTTGGAAAGTCCGGGTCTTGATTTTACAGATAGATGCACGTACGTGCTTGCCCTAGTGTCGAACGCCACCTTGTCATGTGTACAAGCAAGTCGAACACTACCTTGTCATGTGTGCATGCGTGACATGACAGGTAGTTTCTCCCTAACTCTACATGTGGAAAGTTCAGTTCGGGTAACAAATACAGATGAATGACATAGCCAACGCCAAAACGAATTTTCAAAGACACCGGGAATTAAAAAGAACGGGGACACCTAACCCACTTAGCAGCACAAAAGAATGAAATGAAAATATTTAGGCGGGAGATAATGTGGACTGCGGCCCATAGGCAAACATGGGCCAACATTCTACGCACAGCCCGTTTTCCTGTCAGCCGCTAGGAGGCGTCCGATTGCCTGAACAAAACCAACGAGCAGAAACCCTAACCCTCCCATTCTCCCTGTCGCCATCCCCGACCGAAACCACATCGGACGCCAACGGCGCTCGCCGGCCGACCATGGCGACGCGGCCGGCTGGCTCGCCGGCGCTCGCGTTCATCCACGCTCGCGGCGCCGTCGTGCTGACCGGACCTGGTCGCGCAGCTTGGCCGAGGTTTTTTTTGAGGTGCTGCACTCCGGCGAGGTTGCGCCGGCGGCGTTGACTCGTGCCGCGGGTGGACGTCATCCGCGAATCGCTGCGAGGAGTCACGCCTCTCCTCGGAGGAGGAAAACGGTGGTGTTCGATGGCCGCCACTGCTCGCCGAACTCCTATGCCGCTGATGTCCCCGACGGCCGGCGTCTTCGCAGAAGGCAGTGAACGCACACAAACTGTAGAAACTGGGTGCAGGAGGCCTCCACTTCGTGAAGGATCAAAGGTCGATTTTTTCTCTGCTTCTCAGCTTCAGAGCTCCATTAGAGTCCTCTGTCAATTAGGATGCACACCTCTGTTTAGCAGCTGCGTCTTAGTTGGTCAGCATTTGGCTTGTTTTCTGTTGGTAATTAAACCTATATGGCTGAAAAGGAAACATGCACTACATTTGTATTGTTGATGATGTTAATTTCAAGTTCCTTGCCATGCTAATTGTGTGCTCTATTTTATTGTGCTACTCATATGTGGCCTCATTTTAAATTCGAGATTGCTGGACGGCATGGTGCGTGTGTCTGACGGTTCCCATTGCAAGGAACCCAACGAAGCCTGGGTGCAGGAGCTCGCCCACCAGGCCCTTTGACTCCTCCGTGCGGGAGCTTGTTGAAGTCTACACCGAAAGATTGATTTTTCTTTCTTTTGGTTGCATTTTTTCCTGCCATTCTTTATCCAGAAGTTTTCGGCATGGTTCAATGTTGTAGTGTCGTGTCTTGAGAATTATGAGCTTGCTGGCCGACATAGGGCAGCTGGCACCGCGCACGGCCATGTCTAGGCAGGGGCAGCCGTGGAGTGGAGGATGCTGCAAGGACAGGGAAACATGGCGCAGTACAGGCTCCATCTCGGCAGTTCGATCCACCGATGATGGTGAGCCAAGGGAGAGGGAAGGAGTGCAGGGCACGCAATTCAGTGCCACCGCTGCACCAGATGAGGCCTGATGGAAGTAGTAAACAACGTTGCCCATCAGGATGCAACGGATACAACAACTTCAGTAGAGGTAATTGAGTCGATAGCAAAAAAAAAATAGATTGATCAATAGCCTTACCCCTGGCATGTGTTTGTGCTAAGATGGAGCACATACATTACTTGCATGTCGATGTATGATAGTATTTAACTGACCATTTATGCATATGCATGGCTCATTACACTAAAAAAATGTTAGCTGCAATCCAAAAAAAATCTAGCCTGTCATAAGAAATTTCCATGGCCATTTTCTTCTTCAGCAAACAAAACATCAATGTGAGTTTAGATACAGCTTTTATTTGTTTGGTGGGTCATGTAGAGAGCAGAGAAGCTTTACATTGTATTTCCTTTAATATGCATGTACCCCACAGATTTTAAACGGGCAAAATGAGAGATTTGTTATCCATTTGATCGTCATGATTTTGTACTTAATACATTCAGGTTTGGACATATCACTAACATTGACATGTGGTCATTTCACCTGAATTATGAATTATATCATAATTGAATTATATCAAGTAGGTCTTAATATCCTAATTGCGGTTTGTGTTTGGGGAAGAAGGGGAAGAAGGGCAGGATAACAATCAGGGTAACACAGGGAAAAAATGGGAATGGAACACGCGGTGTAAACCTGGCGCGTGGATACCATTAATGAATGGACTTTCAGAGCCAATGCTTGACATCATTAAGAAGTCACAATTCGGTACAAACATGCTGAAGATGCAGCTAACAAAGCTTTCATACAAACAGCTTTGTGAACAGCTCATGTGCAAGGCTCTTTTTCATGAAAAAGAAAATTTAATTGAACTTCGTCTCAGGTGTGGATCACTTTGGATCAATGAGAAGGTCATTCAGCATGTTCTTGACTTGTCTCGTGGAAGTGATAAGAAGTCTCAAGCTTCAGAGGATGTGGTGGAAAGAGAGTACGAAGAGATGTGGAAGCTACTATATACCGTATCTGCTAAGTACCCAGAAGAGTCAATAGGCAGAAGCAAAAAACAACAGCAGAAATCACCTCACCAAAGGAGTGGTTTTTCAAAAGAGGCCAGCAGCAGCAAAAGAAGGGAACCCCCTGTGGACTATAGGGAACAAAGAACAATGTTCAGCCCGACAAAGATTGAATGTTTGTTCAATCATTGTAAAGAGGAAGAATTCAGAGATCTTGCTACGGACCTTAGGCTCGTCAGACTTTTATTTGAAGTAATAGTAGAGAGATTGCTACTGCCAGGCCATGGTACGTTTGTAACCAAAGCTGCAGTTAGATATGCATATCATGTAGACAAAATAGATGAGCTGGACTGGGCATATCTGGTTTTCAAAAAAATGAAGAAAGATTTGAATCTGATGCATAAGAAAGGCGGGCTGAAATGTATGGCTTGTTGTGTGCCTGTGTTTATGGTAAGTACTAGGAGTTGCTGCAGGTAATTTTGTTTTCTAGAGATATCTACGATAACTTTTCTCATTTTGGTTCACAGATTTGTTTGGCGGACTGTACTGAAGGTAATCATGTGGAAATGGAATCATCAGGGAGAATTTACTGCTATTCAAATGAATCGCTCCAGAAAATTCTCGAAAATCCATATCAGAAAAGGGCGGTTGGGGGGGGACAGGAATTTGATCTCACTAGATGATCTTAATGTAAGTACAAATCATATATTAATATGACTACAAATTTGCAAATCACGTGTTACCATTCTATAATGATTTCTTTATGTTCTTTTCAGTTGATTAACTGGGATAGCAGCTGCTACGGAACCCTTGTAGAGCTGCCTTCTCCTTTGATTGAATATAAAATGTACAAGAAGATGGTTGAGGGAAGACATCGTCAGAAAATTTATTTTAAGATGGGTGACTTTGAGATACGTGAGCATACTTTTGTAGAGTGCTTTAAACAAGAACCAAAGGGTGATATGTGCCCAATCATATTTGAGTTATGCTGCCAACTGTTTTTCTCACAGTACCCTGATACAATCATCCTTAGTCAATCTTCTGTTGTAAGTACTTATCCAAAAAAACTCAGCTCATGGATATTTTAATTTTATTATTCTGTACCTACGATTTTTGTCTATTATTCCAGAATGAATTGCTGAAAGGATGTGAAACTCAATATCTGAAGAAGGATCTTACAAAAGAGAGGGTGGACAAAGCGGATAAGGTTTGTATATTATTTTACCAAATCTAATTTGGCCTTTGAACGTTGGTATTTATCCAAAAAGTTAACCATTCACGTCAGGCAGTTCTCACAAATGTTAATCGGAAGGACCAAATAGATAACTAAGCTCTGACTCTGCTTAATAAGTGCACATATACAAAGTTTAGATTATTGATGGCCCTGATGCGAGCCAGTGTTGTGCATTTTGAGACATTGTTACTGGGTTCAGGAATTTGACAATATTTTTTTTCCAGATATTTGCTCCTATTGTTGATTCTCTTCACTGGTCCCTGGTTGCTGTTTTGATAAGCAACGGGAAGAACTTTATCATTGACTCGGATGTAATTCATGGTGAACCGATTAGTAAAACTCAGGCAGACACTGTGTTAAGTAATCTGAAGATACATTTGTCGGACATCTTTGATGAGGACAAGAACATCGATGGGTTTGAGACGGAAACTTCATTTGTTCCGATTCAAGACCACGAGTAAGTGGATGCAACAATTGCAATTCTGTGTTTATCAAATTATTATGTGGTAATCAATTGCAATTCTTGCAGACATGATAGCGCATTTCATGTACTGATTCATATTGAAGAGCTCGTCAATGGTGAAAGTCCGTCTATATATTCCAGCCAAGTTAGCACGGTAAACATTGAGCCTTGTGCTTTTTAAGTTTTGTTCTATTTAAATCCTAGAACAAATGATTTATGCCTCACAAATGCAGGAAATGGTGTCCAATTATAGAATTCTTAGTTCTGGGCGACTCTTCTGTCATAGACTTAACGAATACAGAATTTCGGATGGATCAGGTTGGGATCCCACCTATTTTTAAGTTTGAAACCATCCAAATGTGGCTTTTGGGTAATTTTTTTTGATCGAGAAACCGTTGTTTTTGGCAGCAGCACCTGAGATGGAAGTTCCGGATGAAAATACCGAGGCACCTGAGATGGAAGTTCCGGATGAAAATACCGAGGCACCTGAGATGGAAATTCCGGATGAAAATACCGAGGCACCTGAGATGGAAGTTCCGGAAGAACCTGAGATGGAAGTTTCGGAAGAATATAACGCTGACCCACAAGGCAGTCGCAGAAGCACAGCTCGAGGGAGAGGTGCAGCTCGAGGGAGAGGTGCAGGAAGCAGAGATAAGCATGCGGATAAAGGTAGTGGCAGCAGCACAGCTCGAGGGAGAGGTGCTGCTCGAGGGAGAGGTGCAGGAAGCAGAGATAAGCATGCGAAAAAGCATGTGGACAAAGGTACAGTTACAGCTAACCCATATATGAATCATTTGTGAAGTTTTGCAATTTTCTAATTATCGTTGTGCGGAATCATTTTAATACCAGCAAATATCATAAGTGCAAAAACAAGGTCAGACAAAGGCGCTTGATTGGACGCGAGGACCATGTGATCGTTGTCTGCTGTTATTCTACTTCCCTGTCTGTTGGTTGTGCTTTGTTCTGGTACTTTGGTTATCTGCTGTTAACCAAAGTACCAGAACTTGTCATTTCACAAATGTTGGTACTTTTGGGACGCGAGAGACATTGGGGAGTGGGGAAAAAGAACTAGCGTCTCACGAGGATGAATATGGCAAGTTCGGGTTGACCGGAGGAGCCGCGTGGGCGAACCCATGGTCAACGGCAGCATGGCCAAAGCACACAGACGAGGGGAGGAAGCTCGGGTGTGCGCGCAGGTGCTCTGTGAGAACTTCTCAAGCTTCAGGAGTACCGGTTCGCTTCTTCCTTCTCTTCCCACCCGACCGAACTTCTCCTGGAGGTCAAATTCGAATCGTTCTTCCCCAACCGGCCGCCAGCCCTCGATGGCTCGATCTCCGGCGAGCGGCGCAATCGGCCTCCTCCTGCGGAAGGAATTGAACAACCCATCTCCGATCTACCTTCTCAAAGTGGTGGTCGAGAGCCTTGTCTCCTGTGTCTCTCGATTTGGTCGCCGCCTCCCGTGGATTTTTCGCCGTCGTCAGCTCGTCACCGCGTCGAGCTGCTCTACTCCATGAGGAGTCTCCCGACGCCATCCACAACCATTAACCGCTCGAATGCATGTGAACATGAGGCGGCGGGCGGGAGGCCATGGCAGCACAGCGCGAAGCTCGCTGTCGCAGCGTCGTGAGTACCGTGGCGGCGCGGAGTTCACGGTGGCAGTGGTGGCTCGGAGATCGCTAGCGCAGCGATGGGATGCATAAACTAGGGGAATCGGAAGAGCTTGCCTTCAGACTCAATCGCGAAATCGAATAAGTCGATGTCCTGGAGAGGAACTTGTGGGCTTGTGGCTCAGCGGTGGGCAGTGGCGACTGAAAGTACTGGCGTTGGTTGGTTCCCTTGTTTTGTTATTGCGGGTTTAGATCACAGGGCTTACTGAGTCAATCCCATAAAAGAAATTGTTTGATTGTGTAGTTGCCCATGGAGCTTCGCCAGCTTGATGAGAAGCACTCGCGAGCCCGCTAGTGCTAGGCTTCTATTCTGATGAGGTTGATGGATCTACATGTGTAAGCATTCAAAGAAACAGAGAACCGACATGTCATGTGATTTTCACTATTGCGATGTACAAAAAGACATGTCGATCAAGAATTCTATGCATTCGATTGACGTAAGGATTTGAAAATACTGAAATGTTAGTTCATTTAATTTTGGGTTGCGCCGTAGTCCAAAGTACCAGAACAAAGCACAACCAACAGACAGGGAAGTAGAATTACAACAGACAACGATCACATGGTCCTCGCGTCCAATCAAGCTCCTTTGCCTGACCTTGTTTTTGCACTTATGATATTTGCTGGTATTAAAATGATTCCCCACAACGATAATTAGAAAATTGCAAAACTTCACAAATGATTCATATATGGGTTAGCTGTAACTGTACCTTTGTCCACATGCTTTTTCGCATGCTTATCTCTGCTTCCTGCACCTCTCCCTCGAGCTGCACCTCTCCCTCGAGCTGTGCTGCTGCCACTGCCTTTGTCCGCATGCTTATCTCTGCTTCCTGCACCTCTCCCTCGAGCTGTGCTTCTGCGACTGCCTTGTGGGTCAGCGTCATATTCTTCCGAAACTTCCATCTCAGGTTCTTCCGGAACTTCCATCTTAGGTGCCTCGGTTTTTTCATCCGGAATTTCCATCTCAGGTGCCTCAGTATTTTCATCCGGAACTTCCATCTCAGGTGCCTCGGTATTTTCATCCGGAACTTCCATCTCAGGTGCTACTGCCAAAAACAACGGTTTCTCGGTAAAAAAAAATTACCCAAAAGCCACATTTGGATGGTTTCAAACTTAAAAATAGGTGGGATCCCAACCTGATCCATCCGAAATTCTGTATTCGTTAAGTCTATGACAGAGGAGTCGCCCAGAACTAAGAATTCTATAATTGGACACCATTTCCTGCATTTGTGAGGCATAAATCATTTGTTCTAGGATTTAAATAGAACAAAAACTTAAAAAGCACAAGGCTCAATGTTTACCGTGCTAACTTGGCTGGAATATATAGACGGACTTTCACCATTGACGAGCTCTTCAATATGAATCAGTACATGAAATGCGCAAGAATTGCAATTGATTACCACATAATAATTTGATAAACACAGAATTGCAACTGTTGCATCCACTTACTCGTGGTCTTGAATAGGAACAAATGGAGTTTCCGTCTCAAACCCATCGATGTTCTTGTCCTCATCAAAGATGTCCGACAAATGTATCTTCAGATTACTTAACACAGTGTCTGCCTGAGTTTTACTAATCGGTTCACCATGAATTACATCCGAGTCAATGATAAAGTTCTTCCCGTTGCTTATCAAAACAGCAACCATGGACCAGTGAAGAGAATCAACAATAGGAGCAAATATCTGGAAAAAAAATATTGTCAAACTCCTGAACCCAGTAACAATGTCTCACAATGCACAACACTGGCTCGCATCAGGGCCATCAATAATCTAAACTTTGTATATGTGCACTTATTAAGCAGAGTCAGAGCTTAGTTATCTATTTGGTCCTTCCGATTAACATTTGTGAGAACTGCCTGACGTGAATGGTTAACTCTTTGGATAAATACCAATGTTCAAAGGCCAAATTAGATCTGGTAAAATAATACACAAACCTTATCCGCTTTGTCCACCCTCTCTTTTGTAAGATCCTTCTTCAGATATTGAGTTTCACATCCTTTCAGCAATTCATTCTGGAATAATAGACAAAAATCATAGGTACAGAATAAAAAAATTAAAATATCCATGAGCTGAGTTTTTTTTGGATAAGTACTTACAACAGAAGATTGACTAAGGATGATTGTATCAGGGTACTGTGAGAAAAACAGTTGGCAGCATAACTCAAATATGATTGGGCACATAGCACCCTTTGGTTCTTGTTTAAAGCACTCTACAAAAGTATGCTCACGTATCTCAAAGTCACCCATCTTAAAATAAATTTTCTCGCGCTGTCTTCCCTCAACCATCTTCTTGTACATTTTATATTCAATCAAAGGAGAAGGCAGCTCTACAAGGGTTCCGTAGCAGCTGCTATCCTAGTTAATCAACTGAAAAGAACATAAAGAAATCATTATAGAATGGTAACACGTGATTTGCAAATTTGTAGTCATATTAATATATGATTTGTACTTACATTAAGATCATCTAGTGAGATCAAATTCCTGTCCCCCCCAACCGCCCTTTTCTGATATGGATTTTCGAGAATTTTCTGGAGCGATTCATTTGAATAGCAGTAAATTCTCCCAGATGATTCCATTTCCACATAATTACCTTCAGTACAGTCCGCCAAACAAATCTGTGAACCAAAATGAGAAAAGTTATCGTAGATATCTCTAGAAAACAAAATTACCTGCAGCAACTCCTAGTACTTACCATAAACACAGGCACACAACAAGCCATACATTTCAGCCCGCCTTTCTTATGCATCAGATTCAAATCTTTCTTCATTTTTTCGAAAACCAGATATGCCCAGTCCAGCTCATCTATTTTGTCTACATGATATGCATATCTAACTGCAGCTTTGGTTACAAACGTACCATGGCCTGGCAGTAGCAATCTCTCTACTATTATTGCAAAGAAAAGTCTGACGAGCCTAAGGTCCGTAGCAAGATCTCTGAATTCTTCCTCTTTACAATGATTGAACAAACATTCAATCTTTGTCGGGCTGAACATTGTTCTTTGTTCCCTATAGTCCGCAGGGGGTTCCCTTCTTTTGCTGCTGCTGGCCTCTTTTGAAGAACCACTCCTTTGGTGAGGTGATTTCTGCTATTGTTTTTTGCTTCTGCCTATTGACTCTTCTGGGTACTTAGCAGATACGACATATAGTAGCTTCCACATCTCTTCGTACTCTCTTTCCACCACATCCTCTGAAGCTTGAGGCTTCTTATCACTTCCACGAGACAAGTCAAGAACATGCTGAATGACCTTCTCATTGATCCAAAGTGATCCACACCTGAGACGGAGTTCAATTAAATTTTCTTTTTCATGAAAAAGAGCCTTGCACATGAGCTGTTCACAAAGCTGTTTGTATGAAAGCTTTGTTAGCTGCATCTTCAGCATGTTTGTACCGGATTGTGACTTCTTAATGATGTCAAGCATTGGCTCTGAAAGTCCATTCATTAATGGTATCCACGCGCCAGGTTTATACCGCGTGTTCCATTCCCATTTTTTCCCTGTGTTACCCTGATTGTTATCCTGCCCTTCTTCCCCTTATTCCTCAACAGACACTTCTGAAACCCCAAACACAAACCGCAATTAGGATATTAAGACCTACTTGATATAATTCAATTATGATATAATTCATAATTCAGGTGAAATGACCACATGTCAATGTTAGTGATATGTCCAAACCTGAATGTATTAAGTACAAAATCATGACGATCAAATGGATAACAAATCTCTCATTTTGCCCGTTTAAAATCTGCGGGGTACATGCATATTAAAGGAAATACAATGTAAAGCTTCTCTGCCCTCTACATGACCCACCAAACAAATAAAAACTGTATCTGAACTCACATTGATGTTTTGTTTGCTGAAGAAAATGGCCGTGGAAATTTCTTATGATAGGCTAGATTTTTTTTGGATTGCAGCTAACATTTTTTTAGTGTAATGAGCCATGCATATGCATAAATGGTCAGTTAAATACTATCATACATCGACATGCAAGGAATGTATGTGCTCCATCTTAGCACAAACACATGCCAGGGGTAAGGCTATTTATCAATCTAATTTTTTTTTTCCATCGACTCAATTACCTCTACTGAAGTTGCTGTATCCGTTGCATCCTGATGGGCAACGTTGTTTACTACTTCCATCAGGCCTCATCTGGTGCAGCGGTGGCACTGAATTGCGTGCCCTGCACTCCTTCCCTCTCCCTTGGCTCACCATCATCGGTGGATCGAACTGCCGAGATGGAGCCTGTACTGCGCCGTGTTTCCCTGTCCTTGCAGCATCCTCCACTCCACGGCTGCCCCTGCCTAGACATGGCCGTGCGCGGTGCCAGCTGCCCTATGTCGGCCGGGAAGCTCATATACACGCCGTATGACGTTCCAGCTGCCGCGTATTGGCAGTCGGCCGGGAAGCTCATATACACACCGTATGACGTTCCAGCTGCCGCATATTGGCAGAAGGCAGCACGAGGGACACGGGACCCAAGTGGTGGATCGCGCCGAAGCCTCTGATGCCTTCCAATGCCTGCGTGCAAGGGGGCGCTTTTCCAACCAATTTCGCGTGGAGGCAAATCAATTTCATTGTAATTATTTTCCCTGTTCCTCAAAATTCTCGTGAGTGACTGAAGAAACATTTCTACCTGTTTTAATTGTATTATTCTTATGCCGCTGTGTAATAACCGTGGGCAAATTATCAACTTCAAGTGAGACATGCGAGTTTGACTCTTGTTCTATCCATGTTCAGTACAACTTAAATAGGTTATGCAAAGAGAACGAAGAAGTACAGATTTTTCAATAGAAGCAATACAACTTCAATTTCAGAGAGCGCAGCACAGCATGAAAAAAGGGCTGAACATATCTTGGAGGAATTTGCAGATCGGAAAGACAGGGAGGGTGTCGAGCACTTGCCTGGTATGGACGCGGCCACGACGAGCTGCGTCTCTGCCTTCCGCTTCTTCCCTCGGCCATTTCCATTCGCCCTTCCCATCGGGTTCTTCCCTTTGCCTCCGCCTTCGCCCCGTGCCTCCGCTCTGTGCCACCATGGGGCGACGAGTGAGAACCCTAGATAATGCTTACTAGCACGAATACATGGAGGAAGCAAGAGGAGAAGCAGGGGGAGAAGCGGAGGAGCAGCATGGCGACGACGATTACCAGCAACACTACATCAACCGCGTAGCGGCTCCGCCGACCGGAGTTGAGCAAGACACGGGAGTGGGGGCAATGGAGAGGGGACAGGGGAGTAGAACTAACCTCAGAAGTACGAGGAAGAGGCGCGTGCGCGGTAGCTGTGCGAGCAGGTTTCTCGGAGCGATGGTTCCAGCGACGAGGGACGATGGCGGTTTATCGCGGTGGAGAGGTGGAGGTGGTCGGCGGGTCGCGCTGCGTTTCCCACGGGAGGACAAGGTGGAGTTGGAACTCTGCTTCGTCTTCCGCGGCATTAATTGCGGGCGGCGCGTCTTTGGAGAGCCACGTTAATGGGGCGCCTCGGCTTCCGCGAGCGTGCGCAGCTAGTAGGCGTTGCAGTGGCAGACCATTGAAGGCGAGATGGCGTCCGAGCCTCTTAAAGGAACGCTGCCGGCGCCCATTTCCCCGACCAAACCATCTCGTCTAGCTCGCCATATCACGCTGCAGGGCCCGGTGCACCCGGCGTACGACCTCATGCTCGAGAGGTGCTGCATGTTCGCCGACTTCGGGCGCCTCCTGGGCTACACCTTCTCGGCCACCGGCCTAGGATTCCTCGCTACATCGTTTCTTGCAAGACATCGCGCGCCCTATCTCCCCTCTCAATCTGTCAGTAAGTGATGATGGCCAGATGCGTTGCCCTTGCCATGAATGCAATTCATCGCTTCATTTGCATCATCTACTGGCTGTTTACTTATACGTCCTCGATCGTCCCTGCAGTGCAGGTATTGCTCGCGGTTCCGCCTCGGCATGTAATACTCATGGTTGGCTGCGCTTGCGGTAAGTAAATCTCAAGGCTTTTCTTTCCAACTGCTACTGGATACTGTAAATTTAATACTGACACTGGGTGCCATTATATGTATGTAGACAACATACAACACCATAATACCATATCAGCGTTTTGGTTTGGCATACTTGAAGAATAGTTATATAGGCTGACAAAGTAGATCCTCTTTGAAATTTGGATCTGAACTAATTGAACCTGCTAGTAAATATGTTCCGCCTACTCGTTTGTGACGGAATAACAGGATCTGGGTTCTGGGACATGAAAATCCGACACGACGTTTGAAATTATTTTATGAGCCGACTCTTTCTTTATTAATCTTCTGATGATGAAAGTGAAGTCTGTTTCGTTACTCCCATGCACCAAAGTTTTGCCTTTTGCACTGGAACTGCTAATTCGATGATGACGCTACGTTTCAGCTTGTTTGCCCGTGAAGACCAAGATGGAGTACTATGATCTCCAGCTTGGGTTTGCAAAGACCGTTCTGAAATCTGGAGACGAGCGCACCAAGACGGAGCTTGCCAAATTGTGATTTTTTTCCCCTGAACTAATGGTGTTACCTTTGTTTTTATTTTCAGCATCAGTTTCGATCAGCCTGTCAGTTGTTTCAGCTAACACTTTGTGTCATTCGCAGAATACTGAACAAGCATAGCGATGACAAATCACTGGTTGAAGCTGTGAAGAGGCACTTCGTAGCTGACCACGTGTTCAGTGATCAGCACCAAGAGAAACCGCGGCTTCTCCGGTGGCGCGAACGCGGTACATACTTGGACGGTGCTTTGCTGGAGGAGATGAAGGAGTATGAAGAAGAGCTGAAGGAGCATAAAGCAAAGCTGCAAAAGTTAAAGAAGGAGCTTGAAGCATTGCTGAAAAGGATGATGAAGTATGAAGCAAACAACTCTGATGATGAGGCTGAATCAAGTGTCAACGTTGTAAGTTACATCTCCTGTTTGCAGTTTATTTAATCCAACTAATGAGTCTAGTACGCTACATATACTTTAGTTTATGGAGAAAATAGCCTAGCCATTTTCGGGTAGTAGAAGAGGATAGTTAAAACCAACAGTAAACACCTACTATTATGTTTACCTTTGCAGGGATTATTTCAGGAGGACCCACTGGCTTGTATTCTTGGTACTCCAGGGAACATCAAGGAGACGGGAGATCGATGAACCCTCTGAGCACACTGGAGTCGTTCTCCTGACGAAACGAGAGCTGCAAGGCCACCAGAGAAGTCAACGGCATCAATGTCGCCGACATCCTGACAAAACGGTGTCATGAACTTATATAATGAAGTCTTATCATTTGTGTGCATGAAAATACAACTTGTTGATGTGCACAACTGTGGCTGGCATAATTGTATGGCATGCAGATACTATGCAGTGATGGACGTGTTATGTTTTTTTTTTGGCCAATGAGATAATATATTAATCGATCCTCAAGGTTGAGGAAGGTGGTTGATCTCCTAGACTATGAAGATCTTCGGCGATCTTCCCAGGTTGCAGTCCTTGGTCATGTTAACAGCCTCGGATCCATTTCAATTATGTAGGGGAGAGTGGAACACTCCATCGCCAATGCGACCACCTCCATGTAGCTAGTTCTGCTTCCCATAATAAGGCTTGAACAAATTTTCTTTTAAAGGGATCCGCCTTTTATTCATACTTCAACACAATGTGGGATACATAAACCCTCAGGAGGATGAACTAACCATACTTCAACACAATGTGGGATACATAAACCCTCAGGAGGATGAACTAACCAAACTTGACGGCCTGAAACATCTAGCACAACGTTCCTAGCTAGATAATAAGCTTCTTTATTATTTTTTTGATAATGAGAATGTATTAATATCCCTTAATGCTGCGAAAAAATTGGAGGATTAATTCAGGTGCAGAGTGCACCCTTTGCTAGACAGCCAGCTTGGAGACAAGAACACATTTGTTTTTTGAATGTGACTTTGCTAGAAACTGTTGGAATGCAATTAACATTCGCTGGCCGAGTGGCAAGACCATAGTTGAAGGGTTTTGGGACTTTCGGGGACCTGCTTTGTGGAGATATTTGCCTGTGCGGCATGGAACATTTGGAAGACTAGAAATGACTTTATATTTCAAGCCATCCCATTCTCTCTGGGACGTTGGAAAGTGGGTTTTCAGAGTGACCTTTGGCTGCATCAGTATAGAGTCAAACAATCAGCAATTCAGCCCCTTCTTGGGTGGTTACTCGACATCTCTAGCTAAAATCCTTGTTATCTCTTTTTTAGTTTCTTTTCAGCCACGTTGATGTAATCCTTTCTTTTAGGGGCAATTCTCTTGCCTCTTGTGCAGTTTGTTTTGCTTTGTTATATATATATATATATATATAGGTCTGCTATTCTCGAACCCTTTCTGAACTTCCGCGTGTTTCACAAGTGAACTTCTCGACGGAATACCAGAATTGCATGTTCGTGCGGACAGTATTTTCATGATGATTTTCAAACCGCTTATCGGATTGATGCGTATAATATACCGTTGGATTCGCACGGAAATTTCGCATCTTTTTCTTGTTCATTGTTTCCCAAATTCTATATTCATTAAAACTAATTTGAAATATACAAAACAACGTTTTCGCGGATTTCTCTATTATTGTACAGTTTTGGGGTTCCAGTTTTCAAACCGTTTATCGGAATGATGCGTATGATACGCCGTTGGAAAGGTGCTGACTAGGCGCACCTTTTTCATGAAGAACACTTTTTTAAATTTTTTATAGTTTAAGAGCAGATTTGAAAATACGTGATTACGTTTTTCGAACTTTCTTGGTTTTTCGAACTGTTTTTGGGGCTTATTTACGAACCACTTATCGGAATGTTCCAAATGATATTGCGTTGAAAAGATATTGATTAGGCGAATCTTTTTCATGTTGAATGTTTTTCCAAATTCTAAATGGTTTTAGTTTAATTTCAGAAATACATAAAAGTGAAGATAACGCCGACACAAGAACATTTCGAAATTGGCTCATCTAGATTGATTAGGTGTGGCATTGCGATATGTTGGAGTATTAGTAGAGTTATATTAGTGCTAATTGTACGTTGAGTTGGTCGATTTGCGCAATCGGTGGTTGTACGGACGATTTCTATGCATATGATTTCCGTCCAGAAAAACAGAGTGTATGAGGTGCTCGAATATGGAAGTGAACTTCCCGATATCTGTTAGTGAACTTCGGGTCGCGGTATAAAGTTTCAGCTATGTTCAAAATGAACTTCCTACATGGTTCAAAGTGAACTTTCGCGCCCGTTACAAAATGAAGGTCGACAAAGTTAACTTTCAAAGTAAACTTTCAGTTAAAAGATGAATTGAATTCTTTGGCCAAGAATAAATGAACTACCGCTGTTCATGTAAAGTGATGAACTACCGCTGTTCATGTAAAGTGAACTTCTCATACGAACAAAGTGCACTTTAGAACTTACTTTTAAGTGATACTATGCATCGAATAAGACTGAACTGTCAAGATCAGAAAAGTGAACTTTTGCCAAGAATAAAAGGTGAGTGGAATTGAACTATTCGGTTAATTGAAGAGGACTTCTCAACTTGCACGATGCAATTTTGATTCTTTTTTATTGTGCGCTTTTAACTAAAATTGCCAACACATATGGCACTAACTTCCGTAAAACAAAATTGAACTTTCAACGTAAATAAAAATGAACTTCTTATTTTTTCTATTACACATCAACACAAGTACATGTTATTCATTTCCCCAAATTATTACAAGTAATCAGAGTTAAAGGCAAAAGTGAAAGTCAGACACAGTAACACTTCACGGAGGAAAAATGCTACAAAACTTCTCAACGGCATGCGATCATGGAGCCACGTTGAAGTTCATATCCCAAATAAGGAAGTATGAATCCTAAATAGCCACGTTGAAGTGCAGAAAAACTTCTCCCCTAAATACATGAGCTAATTCAAAAATATTATAGTGTCTTCCAGCCAAGCTCTACAAGTCTTGTTGAATTCATCGCCCAAGCTGCTACCCTGTAATAACATAATTTGTTAGGACTTCTGACATTTAGTAGAACAAGAACTCATCAATACAAGAGTCTAAATAGAGTCTTATTTTGTTGATTAAAAATATATGTATATGCAGAACTTCCTAAGAAATACAAATGAACTTCCTAATTTTTTTATTATCTAATTTACTTTCTATTTATAAAACTAATTGGCCAGAGCTGCACGGCGCACTGTATTAGAATCGATATAAAACGTAAGACACAACAACAACAGTTCAGAAGCAGTGCACCATCAAACACAATTCTAATTAACCAACGGCGAATGGTTTTGCCAAAAGAAAATAAAGAACAAAAATAGTAGTGCACAAAGGTGAACTCCTATACAAAATAAAGGCTAATTCCCCACAAGAGAAATGCATATTGTGCAATACAAGATGTACGACTTAACGAATTAGGAAAAGTGACCTTCACGGATTAGAAGTGCAAACTAGTCAGCAATCGCACAAGCACAGCACAATAATATGCTAACAAACAAAATTTCTAAAATAGAAATCAAATAGTACACGCCAAGTAGCAGTTCAGAACTGTGCATATGCTGCTAGTACTGAACCAGGGAGCCGCGTCCACCACCTGAAGCAGAGTTCTGGGCTTGCACCACGTCCAAAAATCAGCAATTGATATAGAAAAGCTAGCTTCTCACCACTAGCAGAGTTGGTACCCTAGAGTCGTTTGATTGGGAGAGATGGTACCTGCCGGAGGAGCACGCACCCACTCGCAGAAGGTATCGGCCAAGGAATCAGCAGCACAGGGCCCCGGCCAATAATTTTAGGACATGACCGCCACCAGCGCGACATGCTACTGCGGAAATCTGCCACGCCAAGAAATGGAAGAAAATAGGTTCATCAGTATACTGCATTTTTAAATGATGAATTTTTTCACTCGAAGATGAAAGTGAGCTTTGCAAGTATACTGCATTTTTTTCAAATGATATCCAATGAACATATCAGTTCACTTTGCGATTTGTGAATAGTAGTAGATGTGAACTTTGCGAATTAAGAGAAGTGAGCTTAACAGATTAGAAGAAGCGAACTCCTGATGATGTTGTTCCCTGTCGGACATTGTGGACGACATTGATGGACTTCCCATGGCTGCGAGCGATGGACTCCCAGGTCGCCAACACCTGTCATAAAACTGCACTTTGTTGTGTCATAGTTTGAATGGTTTCCGAATCAAAGGGCATCATGTCCCCCAATTTGTTTAAGAAAGGGTGGTGTTTAAAGTGATTGACATACTATACAAGTGCTAACTCTTTCGTTTTGCCAAATAAACATGGCTCACCTTTGTGCTGCCATGAAAGTAAAATGAATTCCATGCACATGATCAGTCTGAACTTTACATCAATTTGATAGGCAAAATACTGGGGGGAAAAGGTAACTACATGCAATGAACTTTTTCTGAACCGTGTCTGAACTTCAAACAAACAATTGCTGGAAACTTCAACAGCATGTTGTTGTTCGGATAGTTCAGGAGGGTGGGAGAATGTGGGTGACGTTATCGCACATCCGCACGAGTGGACTGCCTGGTATGCTCCGCACTGCCCCTGTCAAATTACTAAGCTGCAACATAACCAAACTTTCCAAGGATCCCGACCACTACATCCCGGTGCCGTCGTCCCCCAGCGGTAGGTGCGGGTGAACTCCTCGGCGGCGCAGGGCGAACTTCCTAGGAGGAGCGACAGGGAAAAGAGGATCCTGGAGTTCTTCGCCAATATTTTTTCTTTTTAAAGTTTTGTGATTTGAACTACTATACATTACTAGCATCCGAACTACTATGCATTTAAATCTGAACTTCAATTTAGAGATAAAACACAAGTAAAAAATGCACTACATAAAATAAGGTATGTTCTCGTGTTTTTCATTTGAGAAGTGGAATATCATATATCATTTATATTTTAAAGAATGGACTTAGGTTTTTCAGTAAACTAACCGCTCTACCTTAATAGGTGGACTTCCTTTTCTAATCATACAAACCGGTCTGGAGCTCACGCACAAGACACAAGACACGACTTCCGAATTACAATAAGCGAACCTCTTGACAAAAATATAAACAATTTTGACTCCACACTCAAGCGGAATTGAATTTCTCCCACAAACAGAGTGAACTTCCATGGATTCCTTTCTAATAAAAAAGTCACCTTTTTCATGGGATTTCTATTTTTTGCTATCACCCATGCATCAAATATTTGTACTGGTGAGGCTAATTAGAAACCACTACACAGTCAAAATATTACTGAACATTATTACTCATTCCTAATTTCTGTAAGAGAAACATGACATAATACCAGCGTTGTGTATCATACCAGAAGCAATAAAATTTGAAAACTCACAAGACAACACATGAGGGATTCAAAGAGCAGCGTTACTCGCGGAGCAGATGCAGCAGTGTGGGGTGGCAGCCTTGTCACTCGTGGCGTCGCTGTGTCAAGCGGAAGAGATGCATATGAAGGCACCGACAAGGAAGTCCAGTGTAGCTACATTTCTGCACATGGAGCTTTACAATATCAAAAAGAAATAAAATAATATTCCATCTAGCAAGAATATCTAAACTAAAGTAGCAGGAGATGTGAACTTCACGAATTAGGAGAAATGAACTTCGCGGACTAGCAATAGTGAGCTCTTCATCTCCGCACCTTTATTCCTGTTGTGCATTTGTGCTCGGCTGCTTCATGCAATGAAGAGCATGACTTGCAGTGACAACCACAGGAGCCAGCCGCAAGAACTCCCAGCTCGTTGCAATGCTGCTTGTGGGTACTGTGATGATAGTTAATTCATATAAAAAAAGCAAACTTCACATATAGAAAAAGGTGCACTACGTCAATCAAGTAATGTGAACTTCAATAAAGAACTTCCACAGATCTTATTAGCATAAAAATCACAAATCAAGTGCAGGCTTGTGAAGCTTTGTAGGTTTCAACTACTTTTGAGATTAGTAATGCTCAATTAGTTGCAGAAAAAATGTCAAATTGTTCTACCTTTTTGCTCTGATGATATTAATTTGTAGGGCAAAAGATAGATCTTTCTTGGTGTTAAAAATGAGTATAACAGCATAATAATAGGGAACATGAATGGACTCTTGAATGCATATGCATAGTTTACTAGATAATTACCTTAAGTTTAAGCGTTGAAATCCCCGTGGAGTATTACCGGATCATCATGCCACCTCTTAGATATAGCATAGTAGGCTCGGTCAAGTAGTGTTCCTTACATATAACAAAAAAGGAAGCATAAGGATAATGGTAGACAGTAGTAGATGGTTAAGATCAAACGAAATACTAGATAATGCTTTTATACATCAAAACAAGATTGCAGCAATATGCATTTTTGTTCAAATGAACTTCATTTTATTTGCGGAGTGAACTTCACTTTTACAAAAGTGAACTCACCATTACCATTTAGTTTGTTTCATAGAAAAATGAAATGAACTTTCACGATGTGAAAATTGAGCTTCCCATTATGTCCCAAGTAAACTGTCCAACAAAAGTGAAGATGGTTCGATTATATTTGAACTTCAAGAATGCACAAGGCGAACTTTCTGACACAGAGAATTCTGAATTAGCATCAGGCAGTTCAGAGTTGTGCAGGTCATTGAGCAAGTTCACAAACTAGTCAGCAGCGGTTCGTAGAGAAACATACACCTTAGTTCAGGTGGCGGCGGAGATCCTGAATGGTCATGAGGGAGGCCAAGCATGCTGTCGAGGGAACAAGCAAATGTTCAGCTATGAACTAGCAGTAGTTCTTAAGCCAAAATATTGTAGTTTAGCTCTGAAGTTTGGGCAGTTCTAAACTAAAACAACAACAGTTTTGCACTCGATTATGTAGTGAGAAAAGCCTCAGGACAATACATCATTAAAAGTTCACTTGTGTTTGTCTGTAATAAAATTGCTCAATGTTGTAAAAAATTACTCACTACTCAAACGAAATAAGTTCCTCACTAAAAATCTCTGGACAAGCAATAGTGAACTCTGCCCCAAGAATTAAGCGGACTCCCCCTCTGAAAAAATTAACTTTTTGTACCCTCTGTGGACCAAGTGAACTCTGCATCGTGGAAGTTAACTGCTATCTCTGCCGAATCGGGAATTCTCACGATGGGCAAGTGAACTTCACAAATTAAGAGAAGAGAGCTTCACAGATTAGTAGAAGTGAGGTTCACAGATTAGGAGAAGTGTGTGTAGCGAAAATCAGGAGCTCCGTCGAGTCGCACGACGCTACCTGGACACAAGGGTGAACTGTTAAAAAGCACAAAACTGAACTGTCGACTTACACAAAATAAACTGAGATAAACAAGGAACGACGCATTAGGATTAGATGCACACCAGAAAAAATGAGACAATACACTTACACTTCCCAACAGCAAAGAGTATACTTCTCAGAAACAGAAACCAAACTTCCAAATATATAGATAATTTGTACAGAGCAGTGCATACCAATCATTTTTTAGTGCAATCATCCATTCAAAAACATATGCAGATTCATGACTGCTCCTCTTACTGAAGAGGTTTATTTTAAAGCATAAAGCCATAAATTCATATCCTCATTGCGCAGGATACTTCAGAGCCTATATACTTCAGATTTTTGCAAAAAGGCAGGCCATTGGAACCGCTGCACGAGCTAGCACGGAGGCCTCAGCAGTCATGGGCGGTTGGTTGGTTGCATTGCATAGAATTCGTAAGACGCATCGTGCACCAGAACACCGTCGCTCAATTCCACGGATCCCAGGCGTATAAATAGATAATCACGAATATAAGTGCCCTACAATCCCTAGCTAATTGAAACACGCGATCGGCGGCGGCGTATGGATCCGCATCCACCCCAACGCAGCGATCTGCCCGACCCGCGTGTGACGCCTGCGCTACAAATCAGCGATTGAATACGGCAATAAAAAATGGTTGGATCGGATCACTCACATGCGCGCGACGCTTCCGGTGACCCAACACGATGGCGCTTCCAACTGCAGAAAAGGGCGGCGATTATATTAGACCTAAAGAGAACGAGATTGCAAGGCGCCGGGATCGAGTAGAACGAATTTCGGATGGAATCGGATCTGGGAGGAAGAGCGAGTGTTACCGGCGGAGGGGACGAGGACGGCGAGGTCGGAGGCGGGCAGCGAGAATGAACGGAGGTCGAGGGTTGCAGGTGTCGCGGGGCTGCGGCCGGAGATGGAGCCGACGCGGGGATGCGGGGCTGCGGCCGGGGATGGAGCCGGCGCGGGGATGCGGGGCTGCGGCTGGGGATGGAGGCGACGCGGGGATGCGGGGCTGCGGCCGGGGATGCGCCGCTGCGGCCGGGGATGGAGGCGGCGCGGGGATGCGGGGCGACCGTCAGGGATGGAGGTGGCGCAGGGATGCGGTGCCGCCGAGGAAGGAAGAAGGTGGGACATGGGCAGTGGGAAGTTCGTGAAGGAAGAAGGTGGGATTTGTGGGGGACTGGGTCGAGTCGGTAGCTAGTTGGTTTTTTCGGTGGTTCGGTTCGTTGGTTCTTAGGGGGTTCGAGAATAGTTATTCTAGAACCCTCTTAAGGGGGTTCGAGAATAGTCCAGCTCTCTCTCTCTCTATATATATATATATATATATATATATATATATATATATATATATATATATATATATATATATATATATATATATATATATATATATATATATATATATATATATATATATATATATATATATATATATATATATATATATATATATATATATATATCGACGCGGATTTTCTAACCGCATGGCTAGCTATGCATAGGCTTAGCACCGTTGGATAAAGGGTGCATGTGAATTGGGCAGTGTAGATTGGTTACATTGAGTTGTGTGTGAGAAAACGTCCGTTTGACTTGCCATCCATTTTCATGCAATGGTTTGTGTGCTTGGTTTGCAGGCAGCATGCAAACACATTATTTTTCGGTGACTAGACATGCATGGTAACAGCTACTCACGTCGATGCTCCCCTGGTAGAGCCTGTTTTGCTGTATTTTTGTTCAACCTGTCTGCTTCCAACGTTTTTTTTTGTGTGGCGAGTTTGCGGCGGGGACCCTGTCTACGTATGGAACGGTTCGCACCTACGTAGCTTGCGATCTGGATTCGACAACGGCGACAGGAGGTGGAGGGGTGAAATTCCAGATTGAGGAAGGGATTAGCTGCAAAGTCAATCTCGGGGTCCTATGTGGATGTGTAATTGCTCTGGTGGGGGAGAAGAGGTGGACGAGAGTGATCAGCGACGCAAACCTACGCCGTGGTTACATCCAAGATGATACAACAACGTTTGCATCAAAACGAAACGGCAGCGCGGCAAGGATCACACGCTGGGTTTTTGATTGTTTGATGCTATGCATTCTCAAAAACGAACTCTCTTCGTGCCGTTGTGTTTCCATGCGTGACTCTTTTGCCACCTCCATTTTTTCATGCCGTTGCAACTCATTTTTTCGGACGCTGCATGCATGACACCATCGGCTGTTTCGAACGATGCCACTTCCATGCAATGATCTATGTGCTTAGTGTGGCGGCAGCATGCACATACATTGTTTGCCGTGACAAGACATGCATGGCCACACCATCTCAAGTCGATAGCATGCAACACTGCCGTGCCGTGCTACTCTTGTTTGGCAGCAACAACACACGTAGACACACAATAACTATCTTGTCATGATTGATTGGGATGTAGAGTACTCCCCATCTCCATATGATAAAGGTGCGGCTGCTCAAGTCTAACATGGAGATGCCGCTTTAAAGTCTTTGCACCGGGTGTGACGGCGTTAGTACAACGTTGGGGATTGGCACCACCATATCATGATCCCTATATCTACTATGGGGTGAATCAACGGTTTTGACCCCATGGGTAGCTAGCCATGTAGTTAGCTGGCTATTTTCCATATATATATATATATATATATATATATATATATATATATATATATATATATATATATATATATATATATACAAGGTGTCAAAAAAAATCCCTTATGTGTTTACGACTGTTCTTGCATTAAACCATTTCACTCTGTACTCGCATCATGGTGCATATCTTTTGCGAAAGAAATCTCATTTCTGCTAAGTGAAAATCTAGGAAAATGTGAGGTTGTAGATCTACTAAATGACTCATCCCAGGAACTTTGGTGGATCCAATACTAGAGAGACCCTCTTGTTTGTTCAATCGAAATCTCACTATATCAAAATAGTCAAAACGTGAATGAACTTTAATAGTAAAAAAGTATAGAGGCAACCTCTTGGATATTCTTTTAGATATCAATCTAGAAACACCAGTATAGTAGTATTGTATTATTAAGTTTCAGGGACAACCCCATTTTCTTGATGTCTAGAGGACATGAAAACCGAAGAAAATGCAGCCTTGTGTCATTAAACCTATAACCATCTTTCGGTTAACTTGGTCTCTTCGTCCCACCGTACCAACAAGGGGTAGTACATGAATGTTGACCTGTTGTCCATCGATCGATCAAACTTTATCTTTTATTGGTACCGTGGGAGGACAACTGGCTTCCTTATTCTTATTTTAGCAAAAGAAGATTTAGTTATGATTGGAAATAACTTTTATGTATCTTCAACCATAGATCCTTTACTAATATTTTTAAAATTGGGGTACTTAATCCTTTCTCATATCCAATTTGAATGCGCAAAACCTCCTTGAAGTCACAGACACCGCAACCAAGGAGGCGAAGAATCCTCCTTTAAGTGCCTCGCCATCTGCCAAATCTTGTAACGAAGGCTTCTATTAGCTTCACCGTACCAACCGGTTAGCCTCCAAATGTCTTCATGAACCTCCATGCCAATGTGATACTTAGAGAAATTCCTCAGGTTTAGCTTTAGGAATGTATGAATTACTCAGTTTTTGCTTCTTGAATTTCTCTCCAGCAAGTTGGCTCACCCATCAGCTTGGTCTGAATACAGCTTCATTCACAATCCCATCTTTCATTTTGCAAACCGATGCTATGTGTGTTTGTTTGAGACCATATAAGTCTTTCCTCAACGGGCAAACATGGGATGGATCAGAAGTCTGATAGGGCATATATCGCAATGATATCTATTAGATCCATCCTCTTCAACAACGCAATACCCTATTGGTAGCATGAAGGCACACAACCAAAAAATGAAAAACATGGAAAAACCGTGCTTTACTGTTCTAATCGTCGCAACTGTAGCAGCATAAAAACTACCAAGATAACACCTGAAGGTCAAATTCTTCAAACACAATCGCTGTCGTGCCCGATCATAGATCTTAGTCATCTTAAAGAAAGTTCTCGCTCTCAAAACATTGTCTTCAACAAGCTAATTGCTAGATCAGACGTTTATTGTTTGATTTGCGACCGTGGAAAACGAGAAACAATCACTCAAGTGACAATTTTTTTTTAATTGTTTGAAGATGTATCATATTAGATAGTACTCATATTAGTGTTGATACTAGTTGGTAACTGCTTAATTTGTTATGCAATGCCCCAACACATTTGGCACGCTATTGGAACACCACTATTATTCAGCTCGCAAGCTTACAATGCTTCTGCTACTGAACAAAAAGATGCAAATACTGATCTGCATTCAGGTAAATAAACAAGCTTTTTTTTGCGGGGTAAATAAACAAGCTTTTGAAGGCGTTCGCTATAGAATTCTTATTTGACTAGGAAGAAACAAATGCTCAACCAAACATTTTTGTGCAACAACTCAGATAAATTACTGGCCAAGATTTTATATTTCTCACAAACAATACAACAACCATGTTGCCCAAAGAATATCAATACATTCTCCATTCTACTTGATCCTCACACAAGCCTCACCATGAAATTCTCGCCGAATGTGGACCTTATTAGATGGCCGCAGCTCAGCAGCTTCAGTGACAAAATGTGCCTTGTTGCACCTAGAGAAGCGTTTTTACAAGCAGGTTCTGTCCAAACATGTCGATAGCTGATATGAAGAAGTTCTCAATGAACAAGGGTGCAGGTATGTGCTGTTTGTTCCTGCTCCTAGTGTGGGGTAATGCTGCGGCATGGAAGGTGTCTGCAAGCGCTTGGACATCGACCTAACGCCGCTCCACGCACGCCGGATGCTGCTCCGTCCGCATTGCATGATTGCATCGGCCTAGCCGTGTTGGCTGTCGTCCCTGCACCTTTCCTGTCTATTCGTCGTGTTGCTGTCTGTGTAAGTTTAGTTTCGAGCACGCACCCACTTTGGAATGCTATATAAGAGACTACCTTTAAAGGAAACGGGATTAAGAAACTCGATACAATACACGGGTTTATAAGGGGTCATTACAAAAAAGATGGTAAACACAATGCTTATATATTGCACACTCTATATAATTACTTACTTTACATGTTACGCATATTTGGTTTCAAGCAAAATAAAAAAATCATCTTGAGTGCAGCACAGCTGTATAGAGTAAAGCTGCAAAACCATCATTGTTGAGTTTGCTGCTTCAGAGACTCTTCGTTGGTATCATAACATTTTAACTTGTACTCTTTTATGCAGCTCCTAAGTTTCTTGGGTTTCGACCTCTGACTAGTTCACAGTCATTCAGCTACTCCTTCGGTAAATCTCAAGGCTTTTCACCTGCCACTGATCCCTGTAAATATTGATAATGACATACAAAGGCATATGCAGCTTTCTATCTCTTGATTCTTGAAATCTTTATTCTGGAAATATGTTGTAGTTACTGATGTACCACCTGGTCTAATTCAGCTGGGAAGTAGTAAATAGACAGTTTGCACTAATTCATTCCTTCCGCACGTGGGGCTCATGCCATTTGTTCATTCATGATTCCACTTAGATGAATCTCAGTAGGCAGCGCTCTGTTATCATGGTGACGAGTCACGAGTCCCAGCTCGCTCATGCGGGTGGCGTGTCATTTATCAGGGGGATTAAGATGCGTAGAAAACATTTAAAACCCAGGCATGCACATTTTTTTATTATTTAGACCATGTAGACGTTTACATTTGCAATATATATATTTCCAAATGAGCTTGGCATAGTTGGAGAATAGTTCGATACACTAGGTGTCTTTTTAAATTTTAGATTTAGATCAAAACTGATGGTATGCTCCTCCTAGTTGGTGATGGAAAGGCGGGATCAGAGACATGAACCCTGGACACATCCTTAGAGATTATTCCATGATCTGAATTTTCATACGGTGCCCATCTATCAATGTTTTATCTATTTTCACCAGAAGTGTTAAGTTGATTAAGCTATATTACAGGTTGTGCCTCACTTTTCGGGAACATGATGTATTATGAGTCCTATGTTGCGTCCGCCACACATGTTTTGGAAGGTGGAGAAGAATGCATGAAGATGGAGCTAGCTAAAATGTACTCCAACTATGATTTTTATTCCTTCGGTATCAGCCTCTCGGGTGTTCCAACTAACAATCTGTTTCATTCACAGAATACTTAATAACCATAGCACTGACGAACTGCTGGTTGGAGCTGTAAAAAGGCACTTCATAGCTGAGAATCTGTTGAGTGATCAGCATCAAGAGCAACGACTTTTCAGGTGGCGCCAACGTAACTCGTATGTAGACTACACTTTCAGGGAAAGCATGAAGGAGTCTGAAGCAAACAGCTCTGATGACGTTGAGGCTGAATCAAGTGTAAGAGCAGGTCTAACAGACCCCGTAAAAGGGGCAAACCCGTATAATAACCGCCGGTTTGAGGGTTTCGGCTCTACCCGGCCGTCTAGCACGCCCCGTAAAAACGGCCCCCGAATCGTTTTTTGCTGTTTTCGAGTACGGGGCGGGTCCTCGCCCCCTACTTGTGCGGGGTGGGAGCGGGGATAGTGGGCGAAACCACTATCGTCCACTCCACTGCGCGGGAACCATTTCGCTGAAGCCAACTGCCGCCGCCGCCGCCCGATCTCCTCCCCCGCGCCATTCCCGGCCGGATCCGGCCGCCATGGACCGTCCGCAAGAGCCGCCTACCGCCGGCGGTACACCTCCTTCGGGCGCGGTGGTTGATGTCCCCGTCGGAGGTCCGTCGGCCGCCGGCGTCGTGTCCGCCATGATCGCCTCCACCATCCCGTCCAAGAGGAAGAGGATCCCGAAGCAATTCTTCGAAGCACCGGCGGCGGCCGCCGATTCACCGGGCGAAGCGCCGCCGGCTGCCAAGAAGACGGGCCGGTTGAAGACCAAGGCCGCCGGGCCGAGGGGCATGGCGCCGGCCAAGGTGCGGACCAAGGCAATCAGCCGCATCGGCCTCGCGCCTCCGCCGGCCTCCAAGGTCACGACCCCTCCTCCGTCCGTTCCGGCCGTTGCGCTGGCCGCGCCGCCCGCGCCGCCGCCAACCACCATCGACGTAGACAAGGTGTTCGATTTTGAGTCTACAACATCGTACTTGGACATGCTCAACGATTCCGCGGTGAATTTGGACGCCGGTATCGGTGCATTCGATGGGGAGTGCAATGTTGAAGACTTTGATGATGAGGAGGAGGATGAGGGTGACGAGGAGGTGGTTGAGGTTGATCCGGCTGCCGCCGGTTCTTCGTCGACGCCGAAGCCACGCACGGCGAACTACAGCGAGACCGAGGACGTCATCTTGGTCCGTGCTTGGAGCAAGGTGGGGATGGATGCGTGCACCGGAGTGGACCAAGGCGGCAAGCGCTATTGGCAGCGCATTGAGGATCAATACCACCAGCTGAAGCCTCGCACGAAGAGCATGGCGGACAGATCCTACCGCTCCCTTGAAGGCCGATGGAACATCATCAAGCCGGCTTGTTCTCGTTGGAGTGCTGCCATGGATCAAGTGGCCGACCACTACAAGAAGAACCCCTCTACAACAACACATACTTGGCAACCCTCTAAATATTCGTTGCAAAATTTTATAATAGATACGGATGTATGTGTTGCAGTTCACGTCGTTGCCCGGATTGGAGTTTATGGGGAAAAAACTAAGAGCCCAGCCCAGTTAGTAACTCCCATAAGAACCCACCTGTCACGAACGCAGGATTGACGCACGACCTAAGTCCACTCCTCCCCTCCACAAACCTAGATTAGAACTAGTCGCCGCCGCTTTGGATTGCCATCTCGATTTGGCCATGATCAGCTAATCGAGGCAACTGTGATGGATATGGACGCGGGACGCTGCACCGGCGCTGAAGATGAAAGGCGCGGATGCATCCGATCTATGGCTGGTTGAAGACGACCCGGATTCCCCGTTGCCTTCCGCGCCACCAGGAGTCGCCGCCTGGTACGTGCCTACCGAACCCGATCCAGCTCATCCCTTGTTCTCCTGGGCTCAAATTTGCTATGCGATGCGCCGCCTGTTGTGCCCGGCGTCGTAGTGCCGGTGGTGCCGGTGGAGTTGGCTCTTGGGTCCAACGACGAGAGGGCGATCGTGTTGTACAGGCCTGCCAAGTCCACACAGAGCCTCCTGCTCGTCTCGCTCTGGCCGTGCGCCCCTCTCCGCCTTAGCCCGATTGGATCAATTGGTGCGTGCTAATTTCCTCGAGTTAGGCTTTTATTTGGGCTCGTTCCCTTACTTTCTAATTCCATTCCACTGTGACCTGTGATGTTCCCAACTTGCGAATGCCTGAATAACTTTAACTGACGAGAATTAATACTGTCGTATAGGCACCATTCTGTAAGAGGCGAGCAAACCACCGAGCGTTGTTCACAGGATGTGGTGATGCAGAAAATATACTGGTGCAGTCTGACGCACTGCAGGATTTTGCGATAACATGCATGTAGCCAATTATGGTTGTTCAGAGTCTCTCCACACGTATGACGGATCTACATTGTTGATTCCCAGAACTACATTTTTACAGGAGATATGCGAAGGGGCAAAGATGAGCTCTGGAGTGGCTTGTGGCCGTGCACAGCTCACAAATACTGCACATAAAAGGGTTGTATTTTCTGGTGAGACCCCAAAATATGTATGCTCTTCGTTACTTGGTAGATCTAGTTTGTTAAAGAATTTCCTTCTTCTATTTTAACTCGTACAATCTCATTGTGGATATTTCTAATCCAGATTTCCTCATGTATTTCCATCAGTACGACTTGTGAGTGTGATGAGCTATTTCAGTTGGACACCAAAAATTTCTTGGGAACTGACTTGCTTTGATGTACCACGAAGTTAAGTACACCCACAAAAAAAAAACAAGTAGCTAGTAAAATTTACTATATACTTCACACTGTTTTAGATACTTTGACACTGAAACGAAATTTTGTACTATTTGCAGGTACCATACAAGATCTCATCCATCACAAAAACTTGCTATATTGGATATATCAGCTTTGAACATGTTAGAAAAAAATATTAGAACGAATGTATATAGGATTATGTGGAATATCATATTCTGATGCAAGATTGTAAATTGTATTCTTGTAAGATAACTTTCATGTATGATATGGTGATACCGGTAATAAATATTGATTTATTTTGCATGCAATACATTTCTATTCTATGATTCATTTTTGATGTGTCTCGTATGAAATATGTCCCCTCTGTGGGAAAAAAATCTACCACCTTCAAGAACAATCAAATAGGCCAGTAAAAATGAAATTGTAGATCCAAAAATATTTTTTTAGGCAAATAGAATTTCAATCCATACAGGATGCCTCTACCAACGCATACAACGGTTGCTTCAATTCTGTAGCTATCTTGCAACGCTAATCCCATTGGTTACCAACGCACGTATATGCGTTGCATTGTACCCTTGCAACACCCAAAAACGCAACGCAATTTTATCCGTTGGTAAAGTCGCTAGCAACGCCTATAGAGGGATTTAGATACGCATAAATGTGTTGCAGTAGAAGGGGTCTTCTTGACAACCCTCCTAGTGGATGCGTGCCGGAGGACTACGTAAGTTTTCCTTGTGTTGATGATGTGTTCATGATGTGGAAACATCTCCTCATACTATTGTTGTGCAGCCCAAGTATGCTCAAGGTAGGTACAAGGACATGGCCGGCTCAAAGAACAAGGAATTTCAATTTGAACATTGCTTTTCCATCCTTCAACATCTTCCTAAATGGAAGTTGCGGGACAACGAGCCAAAGTGCAAGAAGGAGGCACTTATCACCATGGATGATGAAGCGGAGGACATGAGGGGGAGAAACACCGGCAAGCCCGAGGGCAACAAGAAGGCCAAGGAGAGGGTCAAGGTAGAACTTGAAGCAGCTAGCTTCCGGGAGAAGTTGGATCAACTCATGAAGTCCAAGGAGGCATTGACGATGAAGACGTTGGAGACCAAGCTCATCATCACCGACAAGAAGAGTGTGGTGAAGCTTGCCAAGGTGCAAGCAAGGAAGGAGCTTGACATGAAGATGATCGCAGCCAAAGAAGCCAAGGCCATGAAGGAGCTCTTGGCCGAGGAGAGGGATATCATGATGATGCGCACCGACGGCATGGACGAGGATCAGCTGGCGTGGTGGAAGGAGACCAAGGCGGACATCATTGCGAGGAAGAAGGCTGCGCGTCAAGCTCGTGATCAAGGTGAGTCTCCGGCGAGCGGTGGCGCCGGTGGTGATGGATCCGTTGATGGTTGATCACATTTGGGAATTCCGTGGCTTGAACATTGCCTATGATCGTGTTGTGATGTTAAAACTATGAATTATGCATCACATATTTTGGATGTGCTATGTTTGATGTGAAATTGCTGTGCAAATTTCTGTCTAAAACCCTGTTTTGAGGGGCCAAAAACTCGGACGAGCTAGCAGAGCCCGTATCCCCACCCCGTAAAACAGAATATTCTGTTTTACGGGGTGGGGATACGGGCTCTGCTAGCTCGTCCGAGTTTTTGGCCGGCGAAATCCGGATACAGGGCCCTTTACTCGTGTTATACGGGGCGAAAAAATACGGGACCTGTTAGACATGCTCTAAGCACTGTGAGTTGCAATGAATGTTAGATTCATGGATTCTAGTAATCGGCGTCGATCCATAATTTACGGGAAAAAAGAACAGGCCATTTATATGGTCTGAATTACCAGAATATGTGAAAAGCAAAAGAATTTGACGCATGCTCAAGAAAAAGCAACACTATTCACCTATTTCTATAATTATGTTTGCAGAGATTATTTGAGGAGGACTCTCTGGCCTGTTTACTCGGCACTCCAGGTGACAAGGCAGAGATGAGCAAGCCCCCTGAGCTCAAAAGAGGCACTGTCCTTACGAGACGAGAGCTGCACGTCCACCGGATAAGTCACGGGCATGGACGTCACGAGCATGCTGACGAAGCTGCCGCGTTATGATGGAAGCTTTAGCGGTGGCGTGGAAAAGATAACGTTTGGGGCTTGTAGATGTGCATGCAGTTATAATTTGTAGGGGAGTTGTATGTTTTGAACAGATGGATGTGTTATGTCCGTTCCAAATTCGACTCTACCAAATCGATGAGTCCTAAAGGGAGTCCAAATCCAAGACGATGGTGCCAAGTCTCGGGTTCTCGTGCAATATAACCTGCTCAATTACCTTCACGGCTGCAAGCCCTCCTTGTTGCCTCATCTCCACCATAACCCGAGCTTGCTGCCACCACCACCAATCCACCATGATGTCTCAGCCGGTTCCACCCTTGCCCAAACGTCATCTTCCTAGTTCACATGAATCGTCCCCAGATGTCGTCTCGTTGCCGAACGAGATGATCTTCGACATCCTCTCCAGAGTGCCGTTCAAGTCCATGTGCAGGTTCCGATGCGTCTCGAACGAGTGGTGCGCCATCATCTCCGACCCGAACTTCGTGGCCGCACACAAGTACCGCCAGAAACAGCTGGTCGGCGCGGTTTTCGTCTGGAGCGGCCATCCTAGCAAAGGCGTGTACCTAAAGCTGACGGATATAGAGGGCAATGTTGTGAGCAGGAGGTTGATCAAGGATGTCGGCGGGGTATTCAGTGACCTCTCAGCGGACTGCCTCCACGCCCTTGTCCGCGTTCCTGACGATTATTCAGGCGTGTTAGAGATAAGTCCTGACGATTATTCAGGCGTGTTAGAGACAAGTTAGCCTAACAGCTGGTTTTCTTTTTCCAGTTAACTCAATCTTGTCAGTTAAGATTTGTCCAAAGGAAATTGCAATTCGGAGTTGCGTTTTCAACAAATGTGCGTGAAATTCAAGAGATGGACGTTCCTTTGTGTTTGCTCCAAATTTGAAATCTAACAAACCAGTTATTCCTAATGAGAGTCCAAGTCCAACACGAGGTGTCAGGTGTTGGTCCAGATCCGGCAATACTCTCGCCGATCTGATACCAAACACAGCTCATGTACGTCGAGTACTTTCCGACATAGACGACGAAGCGATTCCCGGCAAGACGTCACGCACGTACCCGAATACTTTCCGTGCACGAAGACGAGTCCTTCCGTCTAGTTGCACGTACAACCAGCTAGCTTCTTGATCATTGAAAGATTAAGCTAGCTCACAACTATAACAGAACTCACGTACAAAGATGTGATGTATCGCAACAGGTGCATATCGCACCTGGTATCTTTTGTATTGATCAGCTCACAACTCACGGTGGTACAGATTACACGTCTGGCCGTGTACTTATATACACGCGCAGACAACACCACCAATCCTGCTAGATTACAAGTTCTAAACCTACTCGGTAACACCCAACTAGCTAGTCTGGTTGCACACCGGTTTAGACTTGTACATATACCTCTCGTATACACGAGTGTACGGTGTCGTGAGGCCGGAGTGCTTATTTCTAACAATCACCCTCTAAGCACGAGGTGCACTTCACTTCAACCTGGGTCCCAAATGCGCCAGCTGCTTCTCGCAGGCGTCTTCCTTAGCATTGCTTTCGCCACTCCTCGTGGAACCCATGGCACCGACTTTACCTTCGTCGGTTTCTCCAGAGCTTGACGCTGACCTTCCGTGTCCGCATCTTCCGTCTTCATCGGTTCCTTGATGAACAAACATTGCTTCGTGTGCTTCATCTTCACTGGATTATTTACCGTCCGAATTTCCGTTTTTGGATAGTAGTCTAACACGCGTCGCATGCGTGCTCGTGTCGGTCGTAGTCGTCTCGTCTCCAGTGCAGTCGGAGAAGGCACGGCATACTCTTCTGCGCCCGACACCGCGCTTGTTTCTTCACTTGTGGATCCTCCAATTCCTAGCTGAGGTTCCACGTCGCTTCCTTGCGACTCACAAATGTGATCTCCCCGAAGTACTTTCTCGTCGAGATTCACACTGACGTACATGCTGCAACTAATAGCAACACTAGCTAGATACTTGCCTGATGGACGATGCAAATCCGGCTGATTCTTTTGTCCATCATGCATCCACGTACGTGGCAACTCACCTGTAGCTAGATCGATTAGTTGTAGATATGCATAATGTGGCTGCTTATTTCTCGCTGGGATGTCAACTTCCATCCCGTCTGGTGCAGCCTGAGATAGGCTCATATTTTCTTCTGGCCCGGTCAGAACAGCAACACGGCTGCCCCCACCCTCCGGCCTTGTTTCTGGGCTAGTGAGCCCTTCTTCACTTCCTGGACCGGTTTGTGAAGCACCATGGCTGCCTCCATCGTGCCTACGTTCTGCATCAGCTGAAACTCCAGGAACTGGTGATGCCGTACCTGGATCACTGCTTGCTAACCACAGGTAACCTCGTGGCAAGGAAACGCCGCCCGCGTCCGTTACCGTACTTGCACTGCTCGTCCCTCCTGAACAAGAGCGCACTGGTCCTCCAGGTAGAGCTGAGGCTGCTAATGCCTCCCCTTCGGGCCCTACTGGCCTGCTTGGGCTGCCCGCCAGAGCGCCTCCACATGAGCCGCTAGCTAGGCCACTATGCGGTGGTGCATCTCCTCCTGAGTCTGCCCACCCACCTGGCCTGCCAGTACTAGTACGAGACTGAGCTGGACATTGCGCTAATGCTGGTCGCACTCCCTTAGCGGAGCTGCTAGGCTGAGCGCCTTTGGCTGCGCTCGCGTGTGGAGCATCACATGGCCGCTCGCGCGGACTCGCTCCTAGCCACAGCGGAGAGGCTGGCACCGATGCGTCTCCAGGCGTAGCACCTAAACCTGCAGCACGACATCCCGACGGTCCAGCTTCCGTACCGGTAGTGACGTCAGTTCCAGCGCCCCGATCATCCGCATGTTCACTGTACACTGTTACAGTAAAAATCTCCTCTGGTTCCGTGGAGTCCCAGATCCATGATAAGTCTTCCTCGAAGACTACGTCGCATGTTACAACCACCTTATTAGTCGAGGGATTGCACAAACGATACGCTTTCGAGCTTTCTTCATAACCAGTCATGATCATTGGAGTACTCCGACCCGCCAGTTTTCTCTTATGGCTGGACACCGACTTGACATGCACCACACACCCGAAAGTGCGAAGATGATCAACCGAGGGCTTTCGTCCGTACCATGCTTCGTACGGAGTCCCACCAACTACACTCCTAGTTGGTGCCCTGTTCAGCAAGTAAACAGCCGTGTTGACTGCCTCACCCCAGAACTTTCCTAGCAAGCCTTTGCGCTCCATCATGCTCCGTGCCATGGCCACCACCTTATGCTTCAATTCACCACCCCGATCTATGCGTAGGGACTTCTTCGCCCTCGCCTTGACCTCTCCAGCTTACTTGATCTTCTCGAATGCTTGTATAGCTTGATCCTTACTTTTTAGCAACACAATCCACATATATTGACTGTGATCATGTACTACAAGCATGAAGTACTCATTGCCGGACGGGGTTGCGGGTGAAATTGGACCGCATATATCGCCATGAACGAGCTCCAAATTAACTCTATTTGGTGTTGAATTAACTCTATTTGGTGTTGTGTGCGTACGTAAGTAGTACTAGCCTAGCCTGATCGATCGATCTCAATCACAGTTAGCTAGCTTCAGCTTGCTAGCTGAACGTACGTGTCCGCGGCTATACTGGTGTATCTGTGCGTGACGTCTCGCCGGGAATCGCTTCGTCGTCTACGTCGAAAAGTACTCGATGTACAGGGGCCGTGTTTGGTATTAGATCGACGAAAGTACTGCCGGTCTGGGCCAACATCAGGTCAATCGGATTACCGTCTCAATCTGTATGTCTAGCTAGCCTGCTTAATTACCACATCAATGCTGCGCTTTCAACCTCGATCGATCTCCACCGATCGACCTCCGCCGCCCTGCGTGCTGCCACCATAGCAATGACACATCATCGATATTCACCGGTCCCCCGCTCACCCAGACGCGGCCGCCATCATCCTCGGCCGGCTAACCCAGCCTGCGGAAGGAGCACACGACGTGCACCATGGAGGCATGGACAGCCGACGCCGTCACGTTAGCAAACGAGATCATCTTTGAAATCCTCTGCAGATTGCCGGCGTGGTCCGTGTGCAGATCCCGGTGCGTCTCCAAGGAGTGGTGCGCCCTCATCTCCAAACCAAAGTTCGTGGCCGTGCACACGTCCCGCCACGCCAAGCCGCTCCTTGCGTTTCTCTGTCGCGGAGAAGACCTAGAAAAGGCGACGAGCTACAACTGGTGGATATCGATGGCCATGTTGTGAGCAGGAGGGTGATCAAGGATGGAGCAGGAGGGTTTTCTCCTTCCGCAAGCTCTCTCCGCCAGGACCTTATTTGCTTTAGGGACGATTATACAGGCGCACGGGCGGTCGATCCTGCCATTGGAGAGGTGCTCGTGATCATCCCAAGACTGAAAAAGAGCCCAACTCCATACGAAACTACGGTGGACTTCACCACACGCGGCTGAACACAACCACGACCTTCGTCCGAGCCATCCCCTCAGGTGCCTACAAGGTGGTCCGCCTCATAGATGGCGATAGCTGCTGGGTTTCCTGTCTAGGAGATGACACCGGATGGATACCGAGGCACCCACCCGAAGCCCGTGTCATCGCGTCTTACACTGGCTCCCTCACTGTTGTGAACGGCGTCCTCTAAGCGTCAGAGGATGAGATGCTCGGAGTGCTCCTTGTTAGATGTAAAAACACCTCGACATGTATACTGTATGGAGTAGTACTTCAACACGTCTACGTGTCCAACATGTACACGCCACCGTGGGGCTTTTCCACCTATATAACATGCAACACGAGGCCCCAACGGGTCATCGTTTCCGCCTAGGTTAATATGGTATCAGAGCCTGCCTCTTCCACCTCCTAGCCGCCGATCCACAAAAAAAAATTTCGCCGCCGCCGACTACTCGTCTGCCGCCGCCGCATACACAACTGCTGCCGCCATACACCCAAAACCTAAAACCTACAACCTACAAACACCGCCGTGATGTCTACGCACGCTTCTATTTCTGTAGACAGTGTTGGGCCTCCAAGAGCAGAGGTTTGTAGAACAGCAGCAAGTTTCCCTTAAGTGAATCACCCAAGGTTTATCGAACTCAGGGAGGTAGAGGTCAAAGATATCCCTCTCAAGCAACCCTGCAATTACGATATAAGAAGTCCCTTGTGTCCCCAACACACCTAATACACTTGTCAGATGTATAGGTGCACTAGTTCGGCGAAGAGATAGTGAAATACAAGTAATATGGATGAATATGAGTGGTAATAACAATCTGAAATAATTATGGCAGCAAGTAAACATGCAGTAGAACAGTAAATAAACGGTGATTCGATATTTGGAAACAAGGCCTAGGGATCATACTTTCACCAGTGGACACTCTCAACATTGCAATCATAATTGAATATAAATATAAGCATTTCATCATACTACTATCTTATTGGATAGAGAACTCAAATTCATTGGGCAAGTGTGCAAAAGCACACCTCAAAGGCGTATTCCCAAGTACTAATAAACACCCCACACCGTCACCGTGAGCATTCATAGGAGGTATTAACACACCACAATTCATAAGGGAGTTACACACGGCGCATACACTGTCACCATTACACCGAGGTCACAGTAACCCCAAAGTTCACATAATTAAGCACTTGAATAGCATATGACATCTAGATTGCAAAGCTCATCATATGGATCTCAATCATGTAAGACAGCTCATGAGATCATTGTATTGAAGTACATGGAAGGGAGAGATGAACCACATAGCTACCGGTAGAGCCCTCAGCCTCAGGGGAGAACTACTCCCTCCTCATCATGGGAGACAGCGATGGCGATGAAGATGGCGGTGGTGTCGATGGAGATGACTGGGGCAATTCCCCGTCCCGGCAGGGTGCCAGAACAGAGACTTCTGTCCCCCGAATTGGAGTTTCGCGATGGCGGCGGCGTCCCTGGAGTCTTTCTGGAGTTTTGTCAATCGGTATCGAAGTTTTAGGTCACGAGGGACTTTATAGGCGAAGAGGCGGAGTCGGAAGAGTCCCGAGGGGCCCACCCCATAGGGTGGGGCGGCCACCCCTCTGGCCGCGCCGGCCTATGGTGTGGAGGCCCTGGGCCTCCCCCTGGCTTGCCCTTCTGGCTCCGTGAGTCTTCCGGCGAAATAGAATTTCTGTGATTTTTCTGGATTTTTCCGAGCACTTTGGTTTTTGGGCCTTTTCTGCAATAAACAGACATAATAAACAGAAACTGGCACTGTGGCATCTTGTTAATAGGTTAGTCCAATAAATACCATAATATGATATAAAGTGCATATAAAACATGTGAGTATTGTCATAAAACTAGCATGGAGCATAAGAAATTAAAGATACGTTTGAGACGTATCAAGCATCCCCAAGCTTAGTTCCTACTCGCCCTCGAGTAGGTAAACGATAACAAGGATAATTTCTGAAGTGACATGCTATCATAATCTTGATCAATACTATTGTAAAGCATATGGGATGAATGAAGTGATTCAAAGCAATGGTAAAGACAATGATTAAACAACTGAATCATATAGCAAAGACTTTTCATGAATAGTACTTTCAAGATAAACATCAATAAGTCTTGCATAAGAGTTAACTCATAAAGCAATAGATTCATAGTAGAAATTTTTGAAGCAACACAAAGGAAGATATAAGTTTCAGCAGTTGCTTTCAACTTCAACATGTATATCTCATGGATAATTGTCAACACAAAGTAATATGATGAATGCAAATAAGCAAGTATGTAGGAATCAATGCACACAGTTGACACAAGTGTTTGCTTCTAAGATAGAAAGAAGTAGGTAAACTGACTCAACATAAAAGTAAAAGAATGGCCCTTCGCAGAGGGAAGCATGGATTACTATATTTGTGCTAGAGCTTTTATTTTGCAAACATAGAAACAATTTTGTCAACGGTAGTAATAAATCATATGTGTTATGCATAAGACATCCTATAAGTTGCAAGCCTCATGCATAGAATACCAATAGTGCTCGCACCTTGTCCTAATTAGCTTGGATTTCCATGGATTATCATTGCATTACATATGTTTCAACCAAGTGTCACAAAGGGGTACCTCTATGCCGCCTGTACAAAGGTCCAAGGAGATAGATCGCATTTGATTTCTCGTTTTTGATAGATCTCAACTTAAGTACATCCATACCGGGACAACATAGACAACAGATAATGGACTCCTCTTTAATGCATAAGCATTCAACAACAGATAATATTCTCATAAGAGATTGAGGATTAATGTCCAAACTGAAACTTCCACCATGATACATGGCTTTAGTTAGCGGCCCAATGTTCTTCTCTAACAATATGCATACTCAAACCATTTAATCATGATAAATCACCCTTACTTCAGACAAGACGAACATGCATAGCAACTCACATGATATTCAACAAAAGTGTAATTGTTCATGGCGTCCCCAGAAACATGGTTACCGCTCAACAAGCAACTTATAAGAAATAAGATACATAAGCTACATATTCTTTACCACAATAGTTTTTAAGGCTATTTTCCCATGAGCTATATATTGCAAAGACAAGGAATGAAATTTTAAAGGTAGCACTCAAGTAATTTACTTTGGAATGGCAGAGAAATACCATGTAGTAAGTTGGTATGGTGGACACAAATGGCAGAGGTTTTGGCTCAAGATTTTGGATGCACGAGAAGAATTCCCTCTCAGTACAAGGCTTTGGCTAGCAAGGTTGTTTGAAGCAAACATAAGTATGAACCGGTACAGTAAAACTTACATAAGAAGATATTGCAAGCATTATAAGACTCTACACTGTCTTCCTTGTTGTTCAAACACTTCACCAGAAAATATCTAGACTTTTAGAGAGACCAATCATGTAAACCAAATTTCAACAAGCTCTATGGTAGTTCTTCATTAATAGGTGAAAGTACATGATGCAAGAGCTTAAACATGATCTATTGAGCAAAACAATTGCCAAGTATCAAATTATTCAAGACCATATACCAATTACCACATGAAGCATTTCCTGTTTCCAACCAAATAGCAATGAACGAAGCAGTTTCACCCTTCGCCATGAACATTAAAAGTAAAGCTAAGAACACCAGTGTTCATATGCAACAGCGGAGCGTGTCTCTCTCCCACACAAGCATGAATTTATTCAGAGAATGAAAATAAAAAAACGAAAATAATCACACAGACGCTCCAAGTAAAGTACATAAGATGTGACAGAATAAAAATATAGTTTCACTAGAGGTGACCTGATAAGTTGTCGATGAAGAAGGGGAAGGCATCCCCAAGCTTAGATGCTTGAGTCTTCTTGAAATATGCAGGGATGAACCACGGGGGCATCCCCAAGCTTAGACTTTTCACTCTTCTTGATCATATTGTATCATCCTCCTCTCTTGATCCTTGAAAACTTCCTCCACACCAAACTCAAAAAAAACTCATTAGAGCGTTAGTGCATAATCAAAAATTCACATATTCAGAGGTGACATAATCATTCTTAACACTTCTGGACATTGCACAAAGCTACTGAAAGTTAATGGAACAAAGAAATCCATCAAACATAGCAAAACAGGCAATGCGAAATAAAAGGCGGAATCTGTCAAAACAGAACAGTCCGTAAAGACGAATTTTTCTGGGGCACTTAACTTGCTCAGATGAAAAAGCTCAAATTGAATGAAAGTTGCGTACATATCTGAGGATCACGCACGTAAATTGGCAGATTTTTGTGAGTTACCTATAGACGGGGCTGCTCAATTTCGTGACAGTAAGAAATCTGTTTCTGCGCAGTAATCCAAATCTAGTATCAACCCTACTATCAAAGACTTTACTTGGCACAACAATGCAATAAAATAAAGATAAGGAGAGGTTGCTACAGTAGTAACAACTTCCAAGACACAACAAAACAGTAGAAAAAAAATAAAAAACATGGGTTATCTCCCAAGAAGTGCTTTCTTTATAGCCATTAACATGGGCTCAGTAATTTTAATGATGCTCACATAAGGATGAGAATTGAAGCAAAGAGAGCATCAACAAGCAAGTATGAAACAAATTTAATCCTAACCCAGTTCCTATGAAAAGGAATCTTGTATACAAATAAATTCATGAAGAACAAAGTGACAAGCATAGGAAGATAAAACACGAATAACTTCAAGATTCTCAACATAAAGAGGGGAAACTTTATATTATTAAGATGCATATAACCATGTTTCCCTCTCTCATAATAACTTTCAGTAGCATCATTGATGAAATCCACAATATAACCATCACTTAAAACATTCTTATCATGGTTCATATGCATAAAAGTATCATTAATTTTGACATAAGGAGAATTCTTCTCATTAATAGTAATTGGAGCAGGATCATTATCAAGAATTTGAACATGGTAAACAAGTTGCATACTAAGGGAATTGTTTTTGGCAATCCGATCATAACTATGACAAGTTTCATAAGGATAATTATAACCTATGTCATAGCATTCTTTATAATAATTATCAAAGGTTGGAGGCATAGTGTCATCATAAGAAATAGAATAGTTATCTTTCACAGTATGTTCATCTGTAACCATACCATCATTGTTACTAGAAGGAGATGTATCAAACATATAATCATCAGTAGCAAAAGGATTTTCAAACACCTCATCCCCAAGCTTAGAGCTTTCTATATCATTATGGGAAGAAGCATGGATAATACTAATACTATGGCAATTATTAACATCATCAGTTTCAGAATTAGTTTCCCAGAGATTTTCAATATCAAAAGTAGTGTGCTCTTTCAAATCATGATCACTAATGTAGGTAAAGGGCATAGGAAGATCATTGTACTCAGATTCATTATCATAATAATCATTAGGAGCAACATACTTACGGTTACCTATTGTTATCTCACACACGCGGGATATGCCGTTACCTCTTTCTTTTTATTTCCCCTCTTCTCCTTCTTCTTCTTCTTCTTTTCCTTCTCCTCGTTCCCTTCTTTAGGAGGAAGAGGCTTGAAGGGAGGCTTCTCCACAGAACCTGATTTATTTCCAGAAACAATAGAAGAAACTTGGGAGGATCCCTCCTTTTCATTAATAAGTTTAAAACACACAGCGGTCCTATCATATTTTGGCAAAGTGTCATCTTCTAAAATATTCTGTATGTAAGTATTTGTATGGCAATTATTAATGCAATAAGAAAGACACCCATGCAGGACATCATCAATATCAAGATCACTCATATGTAACAAAGAGACTTTTCTTGATAACTCTTCACAGCCCAAAAATAAAGTAAGTTCATCATGCTGATTAGGAAGGATTTCATCATCACAATACAAATTTTCAGCACTCATGGGGTTCGAATTATCATTGGAGGAGCATTGAAAATTAAAATGACCCACTCTATGGCAAAGTTCACAAATAAAAGGATAGAGGACACAAACTTTTTTACCAAGATCATTTAGAGCCCTAGACCACTTTCTAGTTTTTTCATTCCCATGATGGATACAATATTCATCTTCGATTTGATTAATTCCACAAGGTCTATGCATTCCACAAAAATTAACATGCTTATAAGAAATAGTATTTTCAGAAGTTTGGGCATGTTTGTTGCAATCATTAATAACAATTTCATCCTTCATGCAAGCGTCTTTGAAAGGTTCATGATACTTGTCAAAATTCTTCCTAGGCAATTCAAAATGAGAGGAAAAAGCTTTATAAAGATTTGCAACAACTTGAGAGTCAAGACCATAAGTAGCACTCATATTTTGAATTTTATCAGTATCCATAAAAGTTTCATTGCATTCATAATCATAATTTATACCTGACTCTTTACCTTTGTCGTTCTCCCATCCTTCAGTATTCTCGTGAATCCGATCAAGAAGGTCCCTTTTAAACTCTTCTTCGTTGCATGTAAATGTTCCAGAACAAGTAGTATCCAGCAAGGTTTTATCTTGAAAAGAAAGTCTTGCATAGAAATTATCAATGATGATATTACCAGGAAGCTCATGAATGGGGCATTTGAGAATTAAAGACTTCAATCTCCCCCATGCTTGGGCAATACTCTCTCGATCATGAGGCCAGAAATTATATATGCGGTTCCGGTCTTTGTGAATTTCACTTGGAGGGTAAAATAGAGGCACAATATCCTTCCAATCAAGAGAATCCCCATTCTTCAGCAATTTATACCAATGCGCCGCTTTACCGGACATCGATATAGAGAATAGTTTCTTCCTCACTTCATCCATAGAGATACCTGCACACTTGAATAACCCACATAATTCATACAAAAACAGTAAATGATTTCCAGGATGGACAGTTCCATCCCCTTCATAGCGGTTATCCATAACACGCTAAATAATTTTCATGGGTATCTTGAAAGGAATACTTTCGGTAGGGTGATTTAAAATATCACAAGCATCATAATAGTTATCGCATATGGGAGATAAAATATTATCAGAGCAAATTTTCTCCCCTAAAGATGGGAAGCTAAAAATATCATAAAAACTAGCTTCCCCAAGCTTAGACTTCTCCATAGCATTAGCAGTAATTGCGTTCATACTAATAACATTGCTACTAGCATGCAAATAAGGTTCCATAGGTTTTTTAATTTTCGCATCAACCAATTCATGTCTTAACTCAGGAAATAGATTAAAAAGCTCATTGTTGTTTTCCATTATGCCTAACTAGTGAAAAATAAAAACAAGAAACAAAAAGATGCAATTGCAGGATCTAAAGGAAATAGCTTCGAGCACTCACACACCGGCAACAATGCTAGGAAATAGCTTAGTAGTCGGAGGATGTGAATACCTTTTACCTTACCTCCCCGGCAACGGCGCCAGAAAATAGCTTGATGTCTACGCACGCTTCTATTCCTGTAGACAGTGTTGGGCCTCCAAGAGCAGAGGTTTGTAGAACAGCAAGTTTCCCTTAAGTGAATCACCCAAGGTTTATCGAACTCAGGGAGGTAGAGGTCAAAGATATCCCTCTCAAGCAACCCTGCAATTACGATACAAGAAGTCTCTTGTGTCCCCAACACACCTAATACACTTGTCAGATGTATAGGTGCACTAGTTTGGCGAAAAGATAGTGAAATACAAGTAATATGGATGAATATGAGTGGTAATAACAATCTGAAATAAATATGGTAGCAAGTAAACATGCAGTAGAACAGTAAATAAACGGTGATTCGATATTTGGAAACAAGGCCTAGGTATCATACTTTCACCAGTGGACACTCTCAACATTGCAATCATAATTGAATATAAATATAAGCACTTCATCATACTACTCTCTTATTGGATAGAGAACTCAAATTCATTAGGCAAGTGTGCAAAAGCACACCTCAAAGGTGTATTCCCAAGTACTAATAAACACCCCACACCGTCACCGTGAGCATTCATAGGAGGTACTAACACACCACAATTCATAAGGGAGTTACACACGGCGCACACACTGTCACCATTACACCGAGGTCATAGTAACCCCAAAGTTCACATAATTAAGCACTTGAATAGCATATGACATCTAGATTGCAAAGCTCATCATATGGATCTCAATCATGTAAGGCAGCTCATGAGATCATTGTATTGAAGTACATGGAAGAGAGAGATGAACCACATAGCTACCGGTAGAGCCCTCAGCCTCGGGGGAGAACTACTCCCTCCTCATCATGGGAGACAGCGATGGCGATGAAGATGGCGGTGGTGTCGATGGAGATGACTCCGGGGGCAATTCCCCGTCCCGGCAGGGTGCCGGAACAGAGACTTCTGTCCCCCGAATTGGAGTTTCGCGATGGCGGCGGTGTCCCTGGAGTCTTTCTGTAGTTTCGTCAATCGGTATCGAAGTTTTAGGTCACGAGGGACTTTATAGGCGAAGAGGCGGAGTCAGAAGAGTCCCGAGGGGCCCACCCCATAGGGTGGGGCGGCCACCCCTCTGGCCGCGCCGGCCTATGGTGTGGAGGCCCTGGGCCTCCCCCTGGGTTGCCCTTCTGGCTCCGTGAGTCTTCCGGCGAAATAGAATTTCTGTGATTTTTCTAGATTTTTCCGAGCACTTTGGTTTTTGGGCCTTTTCTGCAATAAACAGACATAATAAACAGAAACTGGCACTGTGGCATCTTGTTAATAGGTTAGTCCAATAAATGCCATAATATGATATAAAGTGCATATAAAACATGTGAGTATTGTCATAAAACTAGCATGGAACATAAGAAATTATAGATACGTTTGAGATGTATCATGCCGCCGCAGCTAGCTACGTGCCACTGCCGCCGGCAAAACACAACCCTAGCCACCGCCGCCGAATTTTTTGTCCACCGCCGTCGCTTCCAAAACCCTAGCCGCCGCCGATCTTTGATCCGCCGCCGTCGCCCAACACCCTGCTGCTTCAATGTCGTCTTCCTTTTCGTCGACCGTCCTTGGTGTGGCCCTAAGATCACCTCCGTCTCAGAAGCTGACACGGGTCAACTTTCTGTTCTGGAAAACGCTTGTCCTTGCAATGCTGCGTGGAGCTCAAGTTCTTCCGCTCCTTGAGGGCACTGACGTCGCCCCATCAAAGTTCATAGAAGAAGAAGATGCTGACAAGAAGAAGATCAAGACCGCAAGCCCGAAATATGCTGCATGGATCGCTTGAGATCAGGCGGTCATGAGTTATCTCCTGAACTCGCTGTCCCCTGATATCCTTGCGCACACTGTTGGTCTCGAGTCCTCGGCTCAGGTCTGGCTCAAGATCAACACCATGTTCTCTACTGCCTCTCGTTCCAAGGTCAACCATCTCCGTGATGCTCTCAACAGCACTAAAAAAGCTCGAGCTCTCAGCTACGGCATATTTTGCAAAGATGAAGGGTTTTTGTTCTGAGCTTACTGCGATGGGCAAGCCCGTTGATGAGGATGAACTTGTTGGCTACATCTGCCGTGGCCTTGATGGCTCCTATAATGATGTTGTTTCTGCCGTTAATGGCAATTCTGGTGCCACCTTGGACAATCTCTTTGATCAAATCCGCGCTCATGACATCCGCCAAGCACATCTCCATGCCTCGGGGGTGATTCTTACACCCTTCACGCCAACCTTGTTTCGCCATGGACGTGATCCTCGTGGGGGTCCCGACCGTGGCCGTGCTGATGATGATCGTGGCCGCCGCCGTGATGATGGTGGTCGCTGAGATGATACTGGACGCCGCGATGATCGGCGTCGTGATGATTGGCGCCGTGAAGACTGGCGCAGCGATGATGACCGTCGCCGTGATGAACCTCGTCGTCGCCGTGATGACGCTCCACGTCGTCGGGATGATGATCCTCCTCGACGCCGTGATGACAAGCGTGATGGTGGTGCTCCTCCCCGTCACCGTGATGATGGCGACCGCACTGACCGTCGCCGTCGTGGCCGTGCGCCCACTCCTTTTATGGATACCACATGCCAGATATGCAAGATCTATGGCCACCCTGCTTCTGATTGCTGGTGGCGCTATGAAGGCGATCATGATGATTCTGATGATGATGACCGTGAAACCAAAGCTGCTGATATGGGGTCCTATGGCGTTGATACAAATTGGTACACTGATACCGGTGCTACGGACCATATCACTGGAGAGTTGAGCAAGCTCTCTACTCAGGAGAAATACACTGGACGGGATCGCGTCCAAACGGCTAATGGTAACGGTATGCAAATTGCTCATATTGGTCATTCAACTTTTCGCACCCCATATCATCGCATGCATCTTAATGATATCCTTCATATTCCTAGTGCCTCTAAGAATCTGCTTTTTGTTCATCGATTTACACTTGATAACCATGTCTTCATTGAATTTCACCCCTTGTTCTTTTTGATTAAGGATCAGGCCACCCGGAGAATACTGTTTAAAGGTCCGTGCTATGGCGGCCTTTACCCCCTCATCCCCTACATAACCGATGCCTCCAAGCAAGCCTTTATCACCATCAAGCCTTCATCCTCCACATGGCATCGTCGCTTACGACATCCTTCTTCCTTTGTCGTTTAGCAGATTCTTAGGAAAAATAAAATTTCGTATACTCCAGAAATAACACCTTACGTGTGTGATTCAATTAGCAAAGAGTCATCAATTGCCATATCTTGTGTCTACCAGTGTTTCTACTATTCCTTTGGTACAAGTGTTCTCTGATGTCTTGGGTCCAGCACCTCTGTCTGTTGGCAAGAATTCATACTATGTAAGCTTTATCGATGATTATTGTAAATTTTCTTGGATATTTCTTCTTAAGAAATGTTCTGATGTCTATCAAGTGTTTCTTAACTTTCAGCAATACGTTGAAAGACAATTTGGCACCAAAATTAAAACCATGCAAACTGATTGGGGAGGTGAATATGAAAAACTCAACAGTTTCTTTCAGAAAATAGGCATTGTTCATCATGTCTCTTGTCCACATGCTCATCAGCAAAACGGCTCGGCTGAGCGTAAGCTTTCCCTTCTTCCTAATGCCTCCCCTCTCAAATTTTGGGATGATGCTTTTCTTACAACAACGTTTTTAATAAACATTCTTCCTACCAAAATTCTCAATTTTGACACACCGGTAGAACGTCTTCTTGGTATTAAGCCCAACTATGAGTCTCTTAGAATTATTGGCTGTGCTTGCTGGCCTAATCTTCATCCCTATAACACTCGTAAGCTTGCATATGGTTCTACCCAATGTGTCTTCCTTGGATATAGCCCGTTACACAAGGGAGTTAAATGTATCGATGTCAAAACTGGTAGGGTTTATGTCTCTCGTGACGTTGTTTTCGATGATTATGTCTTCCCGTTTTCCTCTCTTCATCCCAATGTTGGTCAACGTCTCCGTCAAGAGCTTCTTTTGTTACCTCTTGATACTCCTTCCACATGTTCAAATATTGGGGATGCACCAGTTGCTGAACATATGAATATGCAGTACATACCCGTTGTTACTAACAATGCCCAGAATAATGTTGAGCTTGATGTTGCAGATAATTCTACATCAGATTCGGAGCACACCGCAACTAATTTGAGTGAAAACAGAGAAGACACAGAGTTTTTACAGCATGAAATACCGACGCCAGAAAAAGACAGCAACACTGATGTAATATCCCAGGTAATGGGGTTACAAGAATAGAGGAAACAGATGTGTGCATTGCATTCATGCATAGAAAATCTGGGGAATTTTCGCGCTTTAAAGTAAAACAGTCACAGTAACTAAAGTTTCACCTGACCTTGGTGGAACTGAAGTAGCTCATCAAGTCAAGCGCTATAAACTTTAATGTGACTTTGCTAAAACCTTGTTAGGGGTAGAGATGATTTGATCTAAGGGGTTAGATCAAATGGAATTAAAACTAACACAACAACCCTTTAATCAAGGATCAACTACTTGATCTTATTAAAGATCACAACATGATATTTCTTGCCATAACATATGAACATCCATTTAATTGGAAATCAAGTAACAATAAAATGGAGAAACCATTCTTGACTAATCTTTTCCATGTCTTAAACTAATCCTTGATCCTACCATGAACCTCATGATTTTCATTCTATTTCAATCTTGGAAACAAGACAAGGAGATCAACTCTAGAAGCATATATTCTTCTCTATTACATATTATTATACTTCAAACCCAGAGGGGTGAGAGTTCTATAGTATTTATTAGAGAAGAAATGGAAAACCTTAAGCTGAAACCTTGGATATACATCCATGTAATCAATTCATCATCTTTAAGAGAAACCCTAGGATATTATTCCAGATCATCCCTAGAGAGAGAACCCAATTATGTTAAACATAGATATTGAGATCACATCAACCTCTATGGAGCCTAACCTTAGGTTAGTATTAAAGTCCTTCCCCAAATGAGAGAGAGACCACTCATACCAATCTTAGCTTTACCTATTTAAGAATAAAGGACAACCTTTGAACTAAAGTATTATGAGATTAACCATTTCATCTTGGAGTGGTGAGACAACCTAATATCACATGAAATAATACCATATCCATGAATTGATAAAGTAAGGAGGAGATTAATTCAACCAAAAAAGACAAGTGGAGTTTTAGACTAGATACCTATTGAGATATTGTGAATACACCATAAAACCTAGAATAACTATTCCTATGAAAGAGAGCTCAAGCTATGGTGCTACACTCAAGTTAGTTGAGGCAACACTTGGATTTGAGGGAAAGAACTATCTATATAACCAGATGATTATATCATCATTAATTAAGTAGAACCTAACCTAACATCTCAGGCATTCTCCTGGGATATAAACTTAAGAGGCAACCATAGTAGTCCCATTCAAGAAGATAAATTAGAAGTGCTATACTTAGTTGATCAAGACAATACTTAATCTTGGGAGTGAGAAACCTAATTCTTGAGGGATAACTTAGGAAGCCAAACCTTGATCATTATAAATTGAGTGATGATCATAAACCTAAGAACTAGAGGTAGAGATATTAAGAACAAGTTGATCATGCCTAATCCATGATCATGCTTTTGGAGATATGTGAGGATAAGTTAAACCTTAATAAGATAAGTAGATATCATTCACCACATGAAATTATAGGGAGGTAACTAATAAGCAAACCTAGGCTTATATCCCAACCTTAACTTGTGGATCACTTGGTGATCATAAGTAGAACCCTATCACATCTATATTCCATTTATTCCTCAAATAAAGTACCTAAGAAAACCTTAGAGTAAAACTCCATACTTTATATGGTGAGAAACCATTAATCCATATGACCAAAGTTAACTATAAAAAAGAACTATAATAACTTTAGTTACTTTAACAATTGATTAAGGACATAATAGAAATCTATTGGTATAAGATAAAACCAATTCTCAATATCTTAGTAACTAGAGGAGAACATAAAATGTTAAGTAATTCACCACCTTATTATGGTTAGGGGAGATTAAACCCTAGCACATGCAATATGGTGTCATTCCATCTCTATAACCTAGAATTATGTCTTAAACCTAGTTTGTGTATCATTTGAGTGATCACAACTAAAACATAAGCCACAAATAAGTTCCAAACCATGCATCATTAGGTGAATATGGTTAGAACTCTATAATTGCTCATTAGTTAATTCTTATGTTTCAATTATTAAACATAAGAAACACCTAAGGCTAAATCCCATAATTAAAACCATAGGTAGTGATCAATCACTTATCCTTACAACAAAGACCAAACCATGAGGAGAGTAATACCTACTCTAAGTATTTTAGGGTGTTATTAAAATAGAGTACTAGTGTTAACCTTGAAATATGGTTATAATCAAACCTAAAAGACCTTAACAAATAAGCATTCATGTAGAATCATATGCAAGTAATCAAGTTCTCAAATATGAGATCAAACCCTACTAACAATATATAACTGTTATCACCAGAATTTGACCAAGTTAGAGGTGGGCCGCGATCAAGATGGGCTTGAAGAATATACATGGAAGAATATACGTGAATCGGCCTTATATGCAAAGTTTGGGCTAGTTTGCCCGTGTATCTGTAATATAGTAGGATACGTGTCGGTTAGTTAGAGTTTGGCTCGTGTACGGTGGGGATTCTTCCCACGTTAGAAAGTCTACGGACTATAAATATGTATCTAGGGTTTATGAAATAAACAACAATCACGTTCACCACAAACCAATCTAGGCGCATCGCCAACTCCCTTGTCTCGAGGGTTTCTTCCGGGTAAGCATCATGCTGCCTAGATCGCATCATGCGATCTAGGCAGTACACGTTTATTCGCTGTTCATGCGTTGCTCGTACTGAAGCCTTTTTGATGGCGAGCAACGTAGTTATCTTAGACGTGTTAGGGTTAGCATCGTTCATCGTATCATATGCTATCGTCGTGCAACCCTGAGACGTCTAGCCGCCCTTACGCCTATCTTAGGTGTAGGGGCGGCACCCCGCTTGATCATTATTTAGTAGATCCGATCCGTCATGATTGCTCCTTGTTCTCCAAGGATTAGTTTAATATCTGCATAGTTAGGCCTTACAAACGGATTGAAGGATCCAGTGGCGCGTAGGGTGTAGTTTGCTAGCCCTAGACAGGATGTTCCGGGGATCAACCTCGTGTTGGTTTTTAGGCCTTGTCTAGGGACGGTTTACGATCACCGTGCGTGGCCGCTAGGCTCAATCACGAGTAGGATGTTCCGATTATGTGGTGAAAACCCTAAATCGTAGTAGATCGCTTTAGCTTTATATTGATCAAGCAGGACCACCATATATTCGTACACCTCGTGCGAATCATGGGTGGATCGGCTCTTTGAGCCGATTCACAGGACAACCTGAGAGCCGATCGAGGCTCGTATTTAATGTTTACGTGTATGCCATGCAGGAAACTAAGCGAGGCATCTCCATCACCTTCCTGACCAGGTATAGGTCAGGTGGCACGCCCTTGCACCAGCATCGGACGTGCGTGCCGAGTCTTTGCGGGCCGTCGCTCGGAGGGACCAGGGCCAGCCACAGTCCTGGGAGCCTCCCGGCTCTAATGTGTTGCCCGTCGCTGCTCGCCGGTGGGTTTCTGACCGCAACATATTCTGGCACGCCCGGTGGGACAGTCTTCGACATCAACCGCATCGCCATCTACATCTGAGATGCCGGACGGCACCCCAGTCACGTACGAGGATCTGACCGAGGAGCTCAAGAAGAAGTATGACGAGGTCAAAGCGATCCTCGAAGCCGACCTCATCGGCTCTTTTCACAGAACCCGCTCACATGGCATCAGGTGGAAAGGGTTCTCACCTGAAGGCGCGCTCGATGGGGTGGACCTGTCCGCCCCGTCAGAAGAACGCACCAGGTCCCTGCGTCAGGAGGTTAACTTCATGGTAGCTCATTCGCTACACCGCCATTCTGAGAGCCTGGTGAACACTTTGGAGCGTGTCGCTCTTCGGATGATCCAGGAAATCATGAGGCATCAGTACTCTCCGTCAGGACCAGCTCTCGGGACTTACCAAGGAGAGATGCCACTCCAGTCCCGTCCACCGCTGCCATTCGCGTTGGCAGCACCAGAAGTGCCGAGTTCACCGGCATACGTCGTCTACAAGATCGGTGGTGACCCTAGTGACTACCAGTTCTTTCATGAGGCGCCGAAGGAGATCCCTCACGGGTACACGTGCACATACGTGCCGCATCGCAAAGAATCGGGGCACTCACAAACCAGACTGCAACAGCAGGGACCTCTGGAACAACAGGAGGAACTTCGGGAACAGATCTTGAGAAGCAGACGTGGCTAGCTAAGTATGCCACTCCGACAAACCTCCAGAGCTCAGCTCCTACAGTTGGCTCAGAGCTGGAAAAGCAAGCATGGCTGGCTAAGTATGCCACTCCGGCGAATCTTCAGAGTTCGACTCCTGCAGCCAGCACCGCGGATCAAATCAGTACCATCCTGAGAGACCAGTTCGGCATGGTGCCGAAAAGGAGGACAATCGGCTATTCCAAGCCGTACCCCAACGAGTACGAGTTGATCCCGCTACCACCCAAATATCGGCTCCCTGATTTCTCCAAGTTTAATGGATCAGATAGTTCCAGCTCCATCGAGCACGTGAGCCGATATTTGGCACAGCTGGGCATGATCTCAGCAGCAGATGAGCTGCGTGTGAGGTTCTTCGCACAGTCCCTCACAGGATCGGCTTTCGGGTGGTACAGATCGCTGCCACCAGACTCAATCCAGACGTGGAAGCAGTTGGAAGAGCAGTTCCACATGCAGTATCACTCAGAGGCTTCCGAGGCCGGCATTGCCGATCTAGCACAAGTACGTCAGAAGCGTGGAGAAACTATGGCAGAATACGTCCAGCGCTTCAGACTTGTTAGGAACCGATGTTATTCGGCTCGTGTGACTGAAAAAGAAGCAGTCGAGTTGGCAGTGGTGGGCCTTGCATCAGCAATCAAGGATATGGCCTCCCAAGCAGACTACCCTTCACTGGCGCACATGGTTCAGAAACTGTCGTTATATGAACAGCGCCACCCGGACTTGTACCAGGACAAATTCAAGCGTGCGGTAGTCCTGGTTGAGGCAGATGAAGACGAAGGCTCTGCAGGAGATCAAGAGGTAGCAGTGGCTGAATGGACTCGGGGGGCAACCCCCGTGTCCTGCAAATGGGTTAAGCCACCAGGTCCACCCAGAGGGTTTGATTTTGACGTAACTAAAACTGAGCAAATCTTCGACCTCTTACTCAAGGAGAAGCAGCTGAAGATACCCGAAGGCCTCAAAATCCCAACGGTACAGGAGCTGAACGGAAAGCCATACTGCAAATGGCATAACTCGTTCTCCCATACCACCAACGACTGCAGGGTGTGGCGTCAGCAGATCCAAATGGCGATAGAACAAGGACGTCTAATTTTCAACCAGTACGCCATGTAAGTCGACACTCACCCCTTCCCCGCCGTTAACATGGTGGAGTACACTTACCCTGGAGGGTGCCAGACAAGATTCTCGTTCAACATCAACATGGTAGGACCTGGACACCACTCTGGTAAGGACGGAGACGAGGGCAGCTGCTCTCGTAGCAAGGACACACAGGAAGCCGTTCCACGCGATCGGCTCCGTCACGATGGCAAGCGCTACATCACAGAGGGAGAAGTGAGGAACGTGAGATATCAGCGACCTCTCTCTGATCACCTCCTCAACAAGTATGTGAGTCAATATGACCAACGCCGACGACCCAACGACGATGATGAAAGAGATCGTCTGGCTAGGGACGCCAGGAGACGTCGTCGGCATGATCGCGACGAGGAGAGATATGAGCGCCACGCCAAGGAAAGGTTAGGAGAGCAAGACGACGAGGATAGGCACTGGGACTGCCCCTTCTTCAGACACTGCTGGGATTCAGGAATGAGCCGATTGCCTACAATCGGCAACTACCCAGAATGTAGACAGAAGAGGAAGGATGCAGCTAACGTGTCCGTGTTCAAACGTCTAGGGCCTCTCCCACCTCGGAACAAGCACGCTGAGTCCCCTCGGGTGGAAGATCTCGAGGATTTGGAAGACGATGATGAAGAAGAAGACAGGTACCACCGGCCGAGGTGGTGCCCTGATGGACTCAGCCGTTCCCAAAAGCGTAGGGTTCAGCGACTGCGTGGCTTGGAGGAAGCCGAAAGGTTATACCTGCACACGCTAAGGAAGGCGCGGCCTGATCTGGCCGCGAAAATTCAGCGAACCCTGGATGAAGAGGGTCGACCACAAAAAATGGAGTGGCGCCCCAAGCAAAGGAAAGCCGATGATGAAACATCGGCTGGCACAAACATGGTGTTTATCCTTCCGACGGAGTTTAGTGCTCCAGGATTAGACGAGGCACCCGTGGCACAACTTGACTGCGGCCCACGGCCGGTTATCTTTAAGAAGCCACGAGAAAGAAGCTACAGACATCTGAAGGCCCTATACTTGCGAGGTTATATCAATGGGCAGCCTGTCAACAAGATGCTGGTGGACACCGGAGCGGCAGTCAACATTATGCCATACTCCATGCTACGTCGGTTGGGACGCTCTAGCTCGGATCTGATCAAGACCAACGTGACACTGAGCGATTTCAACGGCCAAGCGTCTGACGCACAAGGTGTTCTGAACGTGGATCTGACCGTGGGAAGGAAAACCATCCCTACGACGTTCTTTATTGTCGATAGCAAGAGCACCTATGCTGTCCTGCTGGGAAGAGATTGGATCCACGCCAACTGTTGCATTCCATCCACGATGCACCAATGCGTAATACAGTGGGATGGAGATGAGGTAGAGGTCATCCATGCAGATGACTCAGCCGAGATTTCAACGGCTGGCATGAACGCTTGGGAGACAGCAGGCCAAGAGCCACTCTCAGGCATCAATTTGGACGACTGCGAGCGCATCGACGTGACGAAGGATGGGGTTAGGCTGGTCTTATCCACCGGCCTGACCGTATAGCAAGAACAAACCTATGGACAAACGTGGCGAGGCCGATCCTTGGGATCGGCCCCAAAGATCTATGGAGAAACATGGCAAAACATTCATTGAGCGATTCAATCAACGTGGAGGCCGATTCCAGCAATCGGCCAAAATTATCCTCACCACACATTCTGCCTGTGTTCAACGTCGATCTAATGGGCAGCGGTTTTACGTCGGCTGATGAGCTAAAAAATCAGCATTGGTCCTACTGGAGCCGACGTTCAAATACAGTGCCTTGGCTAACTACAGAGCCGATATCCGCAGTTACCTGGCAGATTCGGCTCGGGGGGCACCTAGTCAGACGAACATGTGCGATACATGTGCAGTGAAATATTGGGGGCCGATAGAAAATCGGCCAGAGAAAAAAAAATTTCTCATATGGTATATAGCCGATGCACGGACATCGACTTTAGAGCCAAGAAACAAAGCCGATGCACAGCCATCGACTCTAGTACAATTATACAAGATCTACCAGCTGCGTGTTCAAGACACGGATTTCGACCAGGTCGGTTTTCAGTTCAGCCTCATGGCCAACCTCCAACCTTTTACTCTTTAAGCCATTGGTGTTTCGTCTGCAATATCGGCTTTCAAAGGAAGGAAAGGTGATCGGCTCCGGTGTATCTACCGTCGGCCGGGCTAAGTTGGCTACTTTCTCAGCTACGCTCGTAGGAATGACTAGGACCTCTGCATGGTGGCTGTCTCAATTGCCTGAGTTCAAGGCCCTTGGACTGAACTGTGTATCCTCGCCGCTGTTCTCACCTTAACTGAGACTCGGGGGGCAGCTGATTTGGTAGACACTCTGTTTTTGGGAGCCGATTGGAATTGCATCGGCTGACCCTGCATCATAACCTTCTTCGGAAGCGGTGGGTTGTTGCAGAAGAAGACTACTAGAACTGCGGAAAGGAGCCTGAAAGGGAAGCCGTCGTCATCTACAGGGTTTGGACCGTCCTATTACTGCAAGAAAATGAAGGAGACTGGATTCTCAAAACAGCCGATGAACAGCCATCGGCTATAGGATTGCAAAGTATTATGGTCAGATATCAAATTACAGTCTGAATTTGAGGAGTGTTTGACTGACGGTCTAATTGGTATCTGAGCCTGGCTTCATGAGCGTCTGACGCGAAGAGTCCGATACATTGCTATCGGTCTTGGTGCGGCAAACGGAAGACTTGAAATTGGATTAATTGAGAGTCAAATTGGAAGAACAATTCTTATTGATTCAAAGGAGTAGCTTTACAAGAAAGAGCCGATGGCTCTCAAAAGGGGGATCCGATGCCTAGTGCACTGCTACTACTAGTCCTACACTAATTTTCCCCTATTCTAGGGGTCATCGCTGTCTTCATCGTCGCCATTGTAGCTGCCATCGGCGCTGCTTCCAGAGAGTTCCTCGTCGCTGCTGCCCCAGCCCTCGGCCGGAGCCTCTTCTTCCTCGTCATCATCATCATCCTCGCTGTCCGCCCAAGCGCGGAAGCGCTTCACCGGTGGATACCCAGCGGAGGAGGAGGAATCATCCTCCCCCTCTTCCTCTTCTTCCTCTACTTCTTCTTCTTCCTCCTCCTCGTCGGAGGAGGTGGAGTTCGCCCAGGAATGGAGGTCGTCTTCGCTCTCGCTCTTCAGTTCCCCTTCGATGAGGAACTCAAGGTCGTCCTCCCCATCGGTCAGAGGTAAGTCACCATCTAACCCGACGAGTGCTTCGGGTGGGCCATCTGGCACGGGATCAAAGTTCCACTCCTGCTCGCTCGAGGAGGAAGATTGGAGAGAGAGGCCTGAGGAGATGGAGGAAGAGGAAGACATTGCTACAGGGAAAGAGGGTTTTTTAGGTGCCGATGGCCGGAGCAGAGCAAGGGGATGAAGTGGCGAACCGTTCGGCACAGTTAAATAAGGGGGAGCCTAGTGGAGATTTAATGCCATTACAGTTTCCGAGGAAGTGATGCTAAAGCTATCAGATCTTGCAGAGAAGTTGAGAAGGCAAGGCATCATGATGTAGGATGCTGCGACGGTTCTGCTCTGCCACGACATGACCCGACGAAGAAAAAGCAGAGTGATTTTGGAATTGTCAATTCCAAAACCAGGGGGGCATGTGTTATCACCAGAATTTGACCGAGTTAGAGGTGGGCCGCGATCAAGATGGGCTTGAAGAATATACATGGAAGAATATACGTGAATCGGCCTTATATGCAAAGTTTGGGCTAGTTTGCCCGTGTATCTGTAATATAGTAGGATACGTGTCGGTTAGTTAGAGTTTGGCTCGTGTACGGTGGGGATTCTTCCCACGTTAGAAAGTCTACGGACTATAAATATGTATCTAGGGTTTATGAAATAAACAACAATCACGTTCACCACAAACCAATCTAGGCGCATCGCCAACTCCCTTGTCTCGAGGGTTTCTTCCGGGTAAGCATCATGCTGCCTAGATCGCATCTTGCGATCTAGGCAGTACACGTTTATTCGATGTTCATGCGTTGCTCGTACTGAAGCCTTTTTGATGGCGAGCAACGTAGTTATCTTAGACGTGTTAGGGTTAGCATCGTTCATCGTATCATATGCTATCGTCGTGCAACCCTGAGACGTTTAGCCGCCCTTACGCCTATCTTAGGTGTAGGGGCGGCACCCCGCTTGATCATTATTTAGTAGATCCGATCCGTCATGATTGGTCCTTTTTCTCCAAGGATTAGTTTAATATCTGCATAGTTAGGCCTTACAAACGGATTGAAGGATGCAGTGGCGCGTAGGGTGTAGTTTGCTACCCTAGACAGGATGTTCCGGGGATCAACCTCGTGTTGGTTTTTAGGCCTTGTCTAGGGACGGTTTACGATCACCGTGCGTGGCCGCCAGGCTCAATCACGAGTAGGATGTTCCGATTATGTGGTGAAAACCCTAAATCGTAGTAGATCGCTTTAGCTTTATATTGATCAAGCAGGACCACCATATATTCGTACACCTCGTGCGAATCATGGGTGGATCGGCTCTTTGAGCCGATTCACAGGACAACCTCTGAGCCGATCGAGGCTCGTATTTAATGTTTACGTGTATGCCATGCAGGAAACTAAGCGAGGCATCTCCATCACCTTCCTGACCAGGTATAGGTCAGGTGGCACGCCCTTGCACCAGCATCGGACGTGCGTGCCGAGTCTTTGCGGGCCGTCGCTCGGAGGGACCAGGGCCAGCCGCAGTCCTGGGAGCCTCCCGGCTCTACTGTGTTGCCCGTCGCTGCTCGCCGGTGGGTTTCTGACCGCAACAATAACACACTTATAGTAGAAATACTTAACTCTATTAATATCAAACAGATATAATTAACAAGAAAACCAAAATGAGAGTATCAATTCATCTCTATTAGATATTTTGAATAAAAATCATAAGTGAGCAATAGCATCTCATATAAAATGCTTGTTCTAATAGAAGCATAACATAATAGTCAGGATATTAAATCTTGATAAACAATTAACAAATTTAGAAACCTGCAAAAATAACAGAATGCAGATATGAAATTCAAATAGAAATTAAAAACAGAATTGTAAACAGAAAAGAAAAGAGAAAATAGAAAAGAGGCTTACCTGGACTCACCTGGCCGTGGCAGCCCAGGAGCAGCCCGTGGTCCATTCCCAAATCATGGCCCAAATCAGCCCAATACCCTTTCGCCTCGGATAAGATCGAGGGAGACGTCGTCGTCTTCGTCTTCGTCACTGGACGCGCAGAAGCTCGCCACCGCGACGCCCGCGCCACGTCCCGCGGTCGCCGCCGACGTTGTTGACCGCCAGCACACGCCTGGAGACGTATAAGTAGCGCGGGAGCCCTCCATTTTCCTTCGTTTTGCCCCAGTTCCTCCCCGTACCGAAACCCTAGTTCCCCGGCCATCTCGGCTCGCCGCCGATTGAGGCCGTCCGAAGCTCAATGGTGAAGTCCTGGAGGTGCGCCTCGACCCCTATTCCATCTGGGAGGAAGATAGCGTCCAGGGAAGCCTCCATTCCGGCGAATTTGGCCATCTTCTCCGACTACCGCCGCCGCGGCCATGGACGATATCGTCGCCGTCCGGCCATTTCCGCCTCGCCTGAGCATCTCTGCGCGACGAGGGTGAGCTCACGCGTCTCCCAAGCTCCCTATTTGGCCCCAGCATGCACCATAGCCTGCCACCGCCGTAGTTCGTCGCGCGCCGCCGCTGTTTGTGCTCGCCGGAGATTCTCCGGCAACCAATAGGGAGCGGCGCCGCCACCTTTTGGCTCAACACAGCACCGCGCATCTACCCCGCTGCTCTGGATGGGCGCGGGAGCCCCGAATCGCCGACAACGTCGGCAACTGGCCGTCGGCCAAGAGCTCCCTGGCCACGCCAGCAATTTTGACCCAGTCCACGCTGATGTGGCGTCTGACCTGGCCATTGGCCCACCGGTCAGTGTCCCTGCGGGTAGTCTGGCCGGGTGTGATTAGCATTTCTTTTGTTTTATTTCAAAGCCAATAATTGCTGAAACTTTGACAAATTGTAGAAAATCCAATATAGCTCAGAAAAATAAGTATAAGATATCAAAATTCTTATAAAGATAAACCCTATCCAATAAAAATATAAAATGAAATTTTTATTTTTAATAAAAATTCAATTATTTAATACTTGTTATTTAAGCCTTTAATTTAATTCTAAATTCAATTAAAATTCAATAATTAGGAAAACTTTTCAAATTAAATAAAAACCAGTAAAGAAAACAAATAAAACATTAAAAGTAATTTTCTTTATTTGTTATTTTGTTAAATCATTATTAGAGAGATTTAAACCCTGGTTAATAATTACCCTAATTATTAATTGTTTAAAAATAGTAAAATGTCAAATCCAATATTATTTTTATTTCCAAGTTACTAATAACTTCAACTTTACCATGAAGTTATTAATCATAGAACCATAGGGTAAATAGCAAACCCTAATTCCTTATGAAATGATGTTACAACCCTATCATTTCATGTGTAATCCTAAAACCCTAACTCCACTAGGAACCCTAGTTCCATTATTACATGTGAACCCTAAATTACTTCTAACCTAAACCCTAGGTTAGAACATGTGATCATGGTACCTTCTTTCAAAGCATAGAACCACAATAGCAACTAAATACTTGTCTTGGCCACATAAAATGTAGAAGACCTATCACTAATATATGGGTATCCCATGTATTGATCTTCATCAGACCTAAATAATCAAGTTGGGTTAACCAAGTGTAAACCCTAGATCCTATTACCCAAATCCGTCATCCTTATTTATCCCTATTTAGCATCACACCATCGTGATGAACTCTATATAGCAACCATGCTTAATATTTGGCATCAATTGCCATACACCCTAAACCCTAATAGTGTCACATGGTTATAAATCTCCTTATTTAGGAACCAATGATTCTTTACTTGATGAATTCAAAAGTAAAACCTACACAACCTCAACCTTAATTGTAATACTTCTTATTACTTAAGAAGTATGTTCTTCAAAAGTTATTCTTTTGAAGAAAATAAGGAATCATCATCAATCCTACCTAATAGGACATATAGCCTATAACCAGCTATTACCAGCAAGGTATACCAACCTGGATAGCAACTATTTATAATAAATTGCTCAAGATGCCTAGACTTAATTCAACCTTACAAGCCCTTGGTGTTGATGAATCCAACTAGGTTGTGATCCATCTAATACTTACTCCAGAAACTAGATGAAACCATAGTCAACCATAGAACCCCACCAATCTAATTATCATACTTGTCCTTTATTCAAGAACATGTTCTTCAAAAGTTATTCTTTTGAAATATATAATAAGTAATCATCAACCATACAATATTAGACTTAAAATTGACAACTGCTCTTTACTTATTATACAACTACTATTTCTGGGTGTGCATGATTGTTACTATGCATTTTACCACCTTCTTATGATTCTAAAACAACACAACCCTGAATAAGAACCTTGTTTGTGAATCACTCTAAAAGTGCAACACACCCTGAACTAATCATCACAACTCACTGATCCTAAATCATCGGGGTTAGGTCACGCTTAGAGCGATTGCATCTCATACTTATGCATTATTGCATCCTTGCCAATCTTTTAAACATCGTCCTTACCGGACGATGATGTTATTTCAGAATTTGGAGTTATTGCGTATCGAAGACCTTGCCTGCATAATCTTGCAGTCAAGAAAGGCAAGTTCATCACTTGCTCATGTCATTCGAGTATTTTTACCAAATTACTTGCAAAGTACTATGTTTATCACTATTGCATAAAAACCAAAACCACTATTTTCTTAACTATAAATATGACTATGTGGTGGGCAATGGAACCATGGATTGTGTTGATATGGTGGAGGTTCCATTGCAAGGGTTTATATCCATCTAGGATTAAACAACAAATGTCGTCCAGTGATTCTTGTGCCGTAATACCCGTGTTAACCATAAGATCTGGAGTGGGACGGAGTAGTCAAAAGTGTTTCCACCTCTCGTTCATCAACGGATGCGCATTACCGGGTGCACTTGATCTCGAGAGACAAGATGCAGGGGTGGGAACCCGTAGAAGTCCCAACGGTAATGTGGTCTATGATGGGTTGCAACTGCCGGCGTAGGAATGTATGGTAGAGCCCTGCATTGTCGTCGTGGTCGGGGTCCACCCTGAAATATATGGGAATAATGGGACCGGCGTGGACCCAGGGTCGGAGATTGCAGCAACGGGTGGGTGTTCGAGGTAGCGGAGGAACATGATTGGCTAGACCTTATACCGGGCCTCACACCATAGGAAGTGTGGACGAGCTCGCGGCTCGGTTGGCACCAAGGTTAAGATATCTTATGGGTAAAGCAACACACCTCTGCAGAGTGTAATGAATCGTGACCTGGCACTCCCTGTTCCGGGATATGGAACTGCGAATGCGGCCAGAAAGGAGCTCCATGAAGTTCTAGTAAATCGGTGAAGGCTGACGGACATAGTTCTTCTGAATAAAAGCAACCTTTTGAAGAAATGGTTATGAAAACTTGCATTAGTATTAGACTTTCTGGTCTAATGCTGTAGCTAGTGCATTAAACACCTTTTTCCTATAATGAACTTGTTGAGTACGCTCGTACTCATCCCACTCCTAAATCCCCTGCTTAGATATGGAGGCATCGAAGGAGGATCTACCGTACAACTCGAATGCCGAGGAGTCAACAACTACTTCACGAGACAGGACCTTGTCAGAAGAGTCAGAAACCTCATCCAACAAGGAGAAAACCTAGTTTAGCCATAGAAGGGAGCTAGCTTCCTAAACCTAGCTCCTAATCAGCTAGAATCTATTCTTAGCCTCTATAGCTAGTTAAATACTCTACAAATAGAGTTCGTGATAGGATTAGACTACGAGTCGTTCTTCTGGAGTTATCTGCAGTTTTACCTCATTATAAAGTAGGAGGCTGTGATGATCTTATGTAACAGAGTCTGTGTGTAATTCTATAGACATGCCTTGGACCCGCATATGTTTCTGTTGTACCACTCTGAGCGATATAATACTAGTGGAACGGTGTTTCATTGGTGTTATATCAGACTTGCATACTACACCATGCAGTGGTATGCCGGGTCACCACAACTGAACACGAAGTTGATTCAGGTGTTGTCTCCCCTGCGCGCGCGGATCCCAAGGATGATCCACCGCAGTGCCCTGCAGCGCGTGCGCGTCCATCGTCCCCAGCGCTCGCCACGTCACCGCCTTCTACTGGCCGGTCGGCCGGGCCGAACCCACCCCAATCACACCGCGACATGTCCCCGCCCCCGCCTGGACTCCCGCCCGAACCGCGCCTGGCCCCGCCTGTCTCTTCGCAGTCCGCGTCCGCGCGTGCAGCTGCAGGTCCGACAGTCGGGTCGGTTGCTCCCCTGGCGCCGACAGCGCCTGGTCCAGGAGATTATGTGCCTCCGGCTGCTGCTGCTCCTGGTGTGCAAACACGCTTACAGAAAGGTATTCGAAATCCAAAAAAATATACTGACGGCACTGTCCGCTATGGTTTGCTTACTGCTTCAGGTGAACCTCGGTCGTTGTCTGAAGCTCTTAATGATGATCATTGGCGTTCTGCTATGGAAGAAGAATATCGTGCTCTTATGAAAAATAAAACGTGGCATCTTGTGCCACCCAGTTCTAGCAAAAAATTGATTGATTGCAAATGGGTCTATTGTATCAAGCATCGTGCTGATGGTACAATTGATCGTTATAAAACTCGTCTTGTTGCCAAGGGATTTCGGCAACGCTATGGCCTTGATTATGAAGAAACATTCAGTCCAGTTGTGAAAGCTGCCACCATACGTGTCGTCCTTGCTATCTCTGTCTCTCGAGGATGGAGTCTCTGGCAGCTAGATGTGACGAATGCGTTTTTACATGGTGTTCTGGAAAAGGAGTTCGATATTAAACAACCTCCTGGATTTGAAGAATCTACTAATCCACATCATATTTTCACGCTTGATAAAACACTCTATGGTCTTAAACAAGCTTCTCATGCCTGGTTATCTCGCTTGAGTTCTAAGCTTCATGAGTTTGCCTGGAAAAGCTGATACGATACATTGCTTTGATCTTGAGAGCGGGGAGTGGACCGAGACGATTAAAAGCCCAGAAAAAGCTGTAGGGCGCGAGTTGTGGAGGAACCAAACAAGGACTGTCCATCTAGCTGAACTCAATGGCGTCCTGTGCATGGTCCAACAGGAGCTCACACGTGCCAACATATGGCTTCTATATAAACAGTATTTTCTACAGTGAATATGCTATAGTGTTTCCTGCTGCCGAGAGTGTTTCATCTTAGCCTTTGATTTTTGATCCAATGGCAAAGTTACCCTAACTTTGTAGAAGCTAAGTTAGAGGAGCCGGTTCCTCACCGATTCTAACAAGGAGACCACCTGGGTCAAGGCATTCACGATCCAGATCAGCCCAGATACCTATCATTTTATGCCTTTGAGAATTACACATGGCGGCGGAAGACTGCTCTTCACTACGGGAGAATTGCCGTACACCGATGGCCAAGCGATGTGCCGACAGCCAAATGTCGGGGCCGTCGGTACAGGAGCCTTCGGAACGCGGTGACAAGGATGGCCGTCGGCGTTAAATTGGCCGTCGGTACAGGCTGGAGGTGCCGACAGTCACCGTCGGCACAGTTCTTGCCGTCGGCACAGGACCAGCCTGACCATCGGCACAATATTTTTTTCTTTTTTTTTTCACTACAGACCTGTGCCGACGGTTATACCGTCGGCATAGCTTTTTTCTATTTCTCCACGACAGTCTTTAAAAAAGCATAACTAAATCATTCTAATTGAGAAAAATAAGTATAATATATCAAATTTTGCAGAAAAACAAGATCTATCATAGAAAAATATCAAAAATGGAATATTTCAAATACCTAAACAAATCTTCTTAGAAATAAGCTATAATGTTCGAGGTTTCATGGCTTTCACACACGCCAAAAATGAAAACATGGTCGTCCGTGGATCGGATTAGAAATCCGCTAATGGGGTATTGCTTACCATCCTAGGGCCCACACACGTGCTAAATATGACCTCGTTTCGGCAAACTATGCTCTGCCGAGGCTGTTTCCCAACTCATTTCCCCTGAAATCCATAGAACTTCGGACGTAATAGCTCTTTTCGTGAAGGGTTTTTTCAAAATAATTGCCAGATCCTAGTTTTGAAAAACAGAATAGTTACTATGACATATAAAATGATGCCGCACGGCTTTGTGGGATTTTTTTGACTTCTTTCAAATTGTCATCTGGCCAAAACAGGGCCCCAGGACATGCGGTATCCCGGGTGTGCGGATGCACCCATTCGTGAACAAACTAAACGGGCAAAAATTAGCACATATAATGATGTGTCGTAGAACTAAAAATATTTTTTTCCAGAATTTCTGGAGCGACGGATAGTTGAGCCCTTGTTCAAATCCGGTCAGTTTCCAGCGGATTCGGCGGGACACCGCTGGAAGCCGCATGGTTTGCCAAAAAGCTAACGCGTGCACATATCATGTGATAGGTGGTGCGTAGGTGGTCTACTATCATCGCACGGAGGTTTCACGTCATACTAAAATACGCCCCATGTAGCTGCTTCACAAATAAAAACCGTTTGGGCACGTTAAAAATGAAAAGATGGTCGTCCGTGGTTCGGATTATAAATCCACACCTGGGAACTTTCTTCCCATCCTAGGGACCACACGTACCAAATACGATCTCGTTCCGGCAAACTATGCCATGCCGAGGTCGTTTTCCACCTCATTTCACCTAAAATCCAAAGAACTTCGGACATGATAGCCCTTTTCGTGAAGGGTTTTTTCAAAATAATTACCGTATCCCAATTTTGACAAACGAAATAGTTACTATGACATGTAAAATGACACCACGCTGCTCCGTGGGATTTTTTTGACTTCGTTCAAATTGCCATCTGGCCAAAACAGGCCCCCCGGGACATGCGGTATCGCCGTACCGGTTGTGCGGGTGCACTCATTCACGAACAAACTAAATGGGAAAAAATTAGCACATATAATGATGTGTCGTAGAACTAAAAACATTTTTTATAGAATTTCTGGAGCGACAGATAGTTGAGCCCTAGTTCAAATCCGGTCAGTTTCCAGCGGATTCGGTGGGACACCGTCGGAAGCCGCATGGTTTCCCAGAAAGCTAATGCGTGCACATGTCATGTGATACGTGGTGCGTAGGTGGTCTACTATCATCGCGCGGAGGTTTCACGTCATACTAAAATGAACCCCATATAGCTGCTTCACAAATAAAAACTATTTGGGCACGCTAAACATGAAAAGATGGTCGCCCGTGGGTCGGATTAGAATTCCGCACCCGGGGTCTTGCTTCCCATCCTAGGGCACACACACGTGCCAAATATGACCTCGTTTCGACAAACTATGCCATGCCGAGGTCGTTTCCCACCTCATTTCACCTAAAATCCATAGAACACCGGACGTGATAGCCCTTTTCGTGAAGGGATTTTCAAAATCATTGACGTATCCTAGTTTTGACAAACGGAATAGTTACTATGACAAATAAAATGATGCCCCGTGGCTTCACGGGATTTTTTGACTTCTTTCAAATTGCCATCTTGCCAAAACAGGACCCCCGTGACATGCAGTATCGCCGTACCGGGTGTGCGGGTGCACCCATTCGCGAACAAACTAAACGAACAAAAATTAGCACATATAATGATGCATCATAGAACTAAAAATATTTTTTTCCGGAATTTCTGGAGCGATGGATAGCTGACCCCTAGTTCAAATCCGGTCAGTTTCCAGCGGATTCGGCAGGACACCGCTGGAAGCCGCATGTGTTTCCAAAAAGGTAACGCATGCACATGTCATGTGATAGTTGGTGTGTAGGTAGTCTACTATCGTCACACGGAGGTTTCATGTCATACTAAAATACGCTCCATGTAGCTGCTTCACAAATAAAAACCGTTTGGGCATGCTAAAAATGAAAAGATGGTCGTCCGTGGGTCGGATTAGAAATCCGCGTTCGGGGTCTTGCTTCCCATCATAGGGCCCACACATGTGCCAAATATGACCTTATTTCGGCAAACTATGTCATGCCGATACCGTTTCCCACCTTATTTTCGATAAAGTCAATCAGATTTAAACTAGAGGTACTTGATCTAATGCTCATGATTTTTGGGTAAATTAACTTTGTAGGTTCAAAATATGATAAGGATGTCATATTTGTATTCCTCTCATTTTTCTGATCAATTTAGACATATTATTTGCCAAATTCGCATTTACTGATATTAATTATTCCATATTAAATAAAAAAGACAAAAAATAAAATTATTTAATTGTTTTTCAAATTCTATATTATTATTATTTATATATATTCATTGTTGTTTACTTAAGTGATTGTTTAGAATTCAAAAATATAGAGGTGTGGTATCACGGTCAAATGGTTAATATGATTGATATGGTACTATTAACAACAAGGTGACATTTCTTTCATGGAAGCTCATCCGAAGAGACCCAAGAAGTTAAGCGTGTTGTGGTAGAAGTAGTGTGAGGATGGGTGACCAACTGAGAAGTTTGACTACAAGTGCAATTTGACCTAAGATTAGGTGTACTAAGTGTGATTGTGAAAAATTAACAAGTAAAAAAGAATAAGAAGAAACTTAGATTTTTTTTCAAAAAACATAATTTGATTTTTTTTTGGAAAATAATTTTGAAAATTTTGAAATACTATGCCGACGGTTAAACCGTCGACACAACAATCTATGCCGACGGCCAGTACCGACGGTGATCAGGCAGTCCCCAACCAGAACTATGCCGACGATCCTACGCCGATGGTCACCGTCGGTACAGCCTGTGCCGACGGCCTTCCTTGCTGTGCCGACGGCCGCAGCTCTCCCGTAGTGCTTCCAGTGCTCTCGATCTTTTCCGTAGACGAGCACGTACAGGTCGTGAAGAGCTATAATCCATGCACCAAGACATGCACTACTATTATAGAGACACCGGAGAATGTTGAGAGCAAGATCAGTCTTTGCAGCTCGCGCTTGGGCAGTTTTATTCCTGACAAGATCTAGTTATAGTGCCATTATCTAGTTATCTCTTTGAATTTATTTCAGCCAACATGTTAACTTCGGATAAACAAGACGGCAGCGCTTGATGATTCAACTACTGGAGGTCTTCAGTTAGTTCCATAAGTTCCATTTGTATCATATATACTGCATGTGATCATCTCGTAGTGCTCCTCATTGTCCTTTTCTATGCCTAGACACACTTTTTTTCTTCTGAAAATTAACTAGACGTCTAGACGAGAGGTTGTCATATCATTCTTTCCTACAAGTGAGGGAAAATGTATAGTAATTAGTAAATGCATACAATGCACACAAGTGAAGAAACATATACGGTTTTGGTTTTGTTTTGACGCGTTTTCCTCTCGGGCCGCTCTAGAGGACCCAAACCCTAGTAAATATAAAGCTCTAGATCATGTGCCCCCTGGCCGTCGCTGCCACTGGCCCAGCGATGGTGTGGTGGCACCAGGCCGCCGAAGACGGGGGGTTTTGCGGACACTCCCGGTTTCGCCCATCTTTGTGTGGGGTCTTGGCGCTTTGCGGGTAGTGCGTGGAGAGGCGAGGGAGCACGGTGGGATGGCGTATTGGCAATTCCGGAGGCGAGGCCGTGCGTGCGGTGCACAACATACAATGACTGCGAAGGTCTGGACAGCTAGTACTTTCGGCCAGGGCACATGCTCGATATGGGCTCGCCCGGACCCGATATGTGGCGCAACGGTTCGTGCGTGATGGCGCGGTGGCTGTCGTTGGGGATGGCCTTGTGGGCAAATGACGCTAGCTTCTGGCTGTTCGGGAGGCGCAAGATCGTATGTTAATTACTATCGGAAGCCGTGCTGTTTTATCCTAGGCAGTCTGGTGACGTGGGGGCTACTGGCTTGCCATGAGTATAGGTGATTGACCCTGCTAATCTTTGAGTACTAAGTCATCTGTCTGCTTCATGCCGGCCTCCTCGATCTGGACGACGACGAGTTCCGGTCTTCCTCTCGGAGATTTCCGCTGTTTGGCGCATGATGTCACTGGATATCTAGATCGAAATTGATGCGGTCGTCCACGCTCTTACCTTCGGTCATCGAGCCTTCATGGGGCGTGGCGCTGAGATTCACTTTCTTCTCGGTGACATGTGACATAACAAAATATAGATTTCCATGGTATTAACGAAGTGAAGAAAGTCTTGGTAGCTTCGATCGAAGGCTTGTAATAGCGGAGAGATGTATTGTTGCGATGAAGACTAGTGCGATGAAGACTTGTAGCACATGTTTTTCCTGTGTGTCTGGTGTTGAGCCCTTGGAGCAGAGGCCTTGGCAATGGAAAGAGGGGGCAACATCATTAGTGGATTGCATATTTGGTGATGCTCCTCGAGTATAGAGCTACAATTTGCAGGGTGAAAGCCCAATATCTGGTCTTCATTGGTTGTACCTAGCAATGGCACTGGTGAAGGAATTGTTTTTGGAGCTCAGCCTTTCTCTAGGATGAAAAATCAAGATGTTCGATCGAACGCCTGAATGTCCAAGGATGTCACCTAGGGGGGTGTGAATAGGCGCGTTATAAAACTTCTACTTGAGGGCTTAACAAGGCAGAATAAAACTATGTTTTACTTGTCAAGCACAAAACCTACAAACTAGGGTTTACCTATGTGCACCAACAACCTATGCTAAGCAAGATAAGTAACAAGGTGATAACAAACTAGATATAGAACATCAAGCACAAAGGTTATCACAATGTAAATCACATAGGTAAAGGATCTCAGGTTGAGAAGTAACCGACGCACGAGGAGAAGGTTGATGTATTCCGAAGTTCACACCCTTGCGGGTGCTACTCTCGGTTGGAGCGGTGTGGAGGCACAAGACACTCCAACATGCCAGTAAGGCCATCGTATTCTCCTCGAGCCTTTGCCACCAAAGGGAAAGCCTCGATCCACTAAGGGATCCTTGAGTGCGGCCACCGAACCCGTACAAGTTTGGGGCAAGCACCCAAGTATCAAGCTTGAGGCAAACTCCACAACATCGGAGGCTCTCAAGTACAAGGCCAAAAAGGCTAGGACACGCCTCACACGGCTACAAGGCCACAAAGGTTCCAATGCGTCACAAAGGCTACAAGGCCACAAAGGCTACTACACCACAAATGCGACAAGGCCACAAAGGCAACAAGGCCACAAAGGCTACAACGCCACAAAGGTGACAAGGCCACAGAGGCAACACCACCACTAAGGTCTACAAGCCGTCTAGGGTTCCAAGAACCCAAGAGGTGATACTCATGAACTCCCACGAGACTGAAACCCCGTAGAGAACTCAAACCGATGCACCTAATGCAATGACAAGAACACCACTCAGATGCCCAAGTCCTTCACTCCCAAATTTCAACAAAACTACAAAAGCTATTTGGGGAATAATGGAGGAAGAACAGAAAGGTAGGATGAACACCGAATTACTCCAAGGCCTAGATCTAGTATGATCCCCTCATAAAGAGAGGGATTTGATTGGCAGAGTAGTAGGATCTCCTCTTTCTTTTCCCAAAAGGATGCAACAAGATTTGTAGGGGGGAGATAAGATTTCAAGCTCTCAAGATAAACAACAATGGAAGAGAGCAAGGGAGGAAATCCACAAAGAACTCGAAGATCTAGATCTAGGATGAATCCCTCACTAGAAGGGGATTTTGGTTGGTAGGATTGTAGATCTAGATCTTCTCTCTCTTTTCCCTCAGAAATATGTAAAAATCATGGAGGGATATATGAGGAAGGAAGCTCAAGAGGGTCAACGATGGAGGTGAAAAACGTGTTCAAGAACTTTCCAAAAGAGGTGGGGAACCGCTGGGAAAGAAAGCCCCTTAAATAGGTCCCCAGAAAACATACGGTTGTGATTTTTCGCGCGGGGGGGGGGGGGGGGGTGTTTGCGCAAACCTCTAGACAGGGTCGGACCTTGGGGCCGGATGGAATTACCATCCGAGCTTGTTTGCGCATACCCTTGGTCCGAGCCAGATTATTGGGCCTCCCTCCTAAAACTGGCAGAACGGCAAAATTGAAACGACCATAATCTGAGCATCCGGACACCAATTTTGATGATCGATGATCTTGGGCTCGTTTCGAAGCTAGCAAAAAGCTCTACAAGATCATGGAACCATCATAGTCCAACAAGGGAAGACAAAAACAAATGATCTTGACTGCTTCAAGATGGAACGCCTTCTTGATTGTGCTTGCTTGATGAAGTCGTTGTGGAGTCGAGGGGCGGATATTCCGGCCAAGTTGGCCCGAATGATCCGGCGTGAAGTAATATTCCCTTCGCCTCGTTTGCTCTAGAACTTGCACATTCCTCTATTGGGGCCGAATGCTATTTCCATCCGGGGGGTGGATGGAAATACCATCCGACCTCGCTCACTTCCGCGCGGTGCAAAGTCCCCTGGTGTCAGCCAGACGAAATAAGTATCCGGGGTTCCAGACCTCAAGGTTTGGATGATCCGGGTGCTTGGGGTCGGATTGTCCGTCCTGGAGTTTCTTCAGGCACTTGTTTCTTCAGTATCTTCTTCTTCTTGCAACCTTGAAACCAACTCATGGTACAAGCATTGTCTATGGACAAAACCTATAAGAGAACCTCAATGCAACCAGTATTCCATAGGGATTGTCATCAATTAACAAAACCACACATGGGGGCTCCATGTCCTATCAACGACGAGAAAGCTTATGCATGGTTTCCTTTTTGAAGACGTGGCTTTAGAGAACCTCTTTTGTGGTTCTGGTGTTTTCTTTGGTGGTGGTAAGAGTGTTGATGTTGTTAGTGTTTCATCAATGTGACGAGGTCTTTGTCTTATATTTCTCTCTTTTTATTTTTTTGCTGGTTGTGTGCATCCTTAAGGTTTTTGATATCTTGTTGGTACATGTGCTGGGTGTAATTGGTATCTTCGCGATATTAATATATCCCCTTTCTCGAAGAAAATGAGGAAACATCGCAAAGTTATCATATCATTCCTTCCTACAACATTCAAAGTGAGATTACATGGTGGTAACTATTAGATGTGTATATAGTGTTTTTATGTAATCTTCATTGTATAATGGGTTTTATGCATATTGGTACAAATGTACATGTATTGACCGTTGATCTACTATGAATGATATAGTTCTCATTAGCAAGATGGTATCAGAGCCCATGCTAGGGACTCTCCGCTTTGTGCAACTCTATGCTTGATTCATGATGCCGTTCTCCGGCCGCCGCTCCCTCTGTTTGCTGTAGGACATTGTACAACTGTCTTCCCCTTTCTGGTCTTCCATTGTTTGGTCGATTTGGAACTGGTTTTGAGCAATCGTGGATCTCCTTCACGAATCCAGGCTCTCCCGTCGGGTCATTGCCCAACCATCGACGCCTTCCTGCCATTAAGGGCCCCTCTCATCATAGTGCTCCACAGCTTCTCCCCACACCACATGGTAGTGGATGCTTCTCCTGACATGCTTTCCACTTTTCGTGTGTCGTCTTCTATGCTTCAGCCATATCATAATTTTTGGCCTCGGCCTCGTCCCCCACCTGATCGCTATTCTCCTACCCGTTAGCCGCGGAGATGTGACGGAGAGTGTGGAGTTGGGGGCGACACCGTAAGACGTGGTGAAGGCCAAGTTGGCCAGAACCATGGCCTCGTAGGTGTGGCACGAGACCCAGGAGGCATCCATCGGGGTGGTCGTGGGATGCGGCGGCATCAGTGGTCAGACGGGGAAATAAATGCGATTTTTTTTATTTCTAGGTTTTTTAAACAGGGGCGATACATGGCGTCATGTCCACCTTAGCTAATGACCTCCTCTTACCACTGCCACGCTGACAACTGTGCACCATATTTCAGTTTCGGTGTCAATTCATTCTCAACAAATCATTTGCGTGACTTGTAAAATTCCTGATGTAGAGTGATATATTTCGATCGACAAAACAAAAAGTGGTATAATTCGGTAAATTTGAGCAAAATTATGGTAGTTTTATGCTATTAACTCTCTCCTTAGTCCTTAGTTCCTTACCCACAGATTGCTACATTACAGTCTGATTTTATTCGAAAATACAAAGTATCTTTGAAGAAAATTACATATGGAGATTTGGAGATTGATCCCGTTAACTTCTAGGCCTTAGCTCGATTCCTTCAATGATGAGCCCACTCTTCCACTGCAGTTCCTCCAACTCCTGCAATATAATTTGAACCCCTATAGCCAGGGCCTCGTCTATGTGGAAGTCGCACATCTCCAGCTCCATCCAATCGTCATCCATCCGTGTCCGCGGGTACCTCACGACGCACCCGCCAGCTTCTTCCTCCTCGTGCTCATGCGGGTCTGCACCAGTAGTCATATTGTCGACACAGGACCTGCGGTTGCAGGGATGGAGGGACACCCTGTGGATGCTCCCTACCAGTTGCCCGTTAACGTTGGCATACGATTTCTGCCGTGGGGAGCTGAGGCCAGACGCGTTATGAGTCAGCTTGTAGACCAGGTAGGCCGCGTAGTGGGTATTGGGAGAGAACATGTTGACGATGTAGACTTCGATGTTGAACCAGCAGACACGCAGGAGCTCAGCAATAGTGGGGAACCTAGCTTGTCAATAAGGCTCCAATATTCAGATTTCATAACACTATGGCCGTGGAGAAAAATATGGTGACAGTACGGTACAGATTCAAATGAAAATGAAGATTATTTCTATAAAACTAATGGAGGAAATTAAAATCTATTAGTAGTAACTAGTAATGTCGATGCATAAGAATTAATATTGAGTGAAAGCTAACGATTACTCAAGTGTTTGTATGAAATATATGAAAAAAGTGAATCTCATGTCTTTCGTTTGCGCTTTAATTAATTTATTTTTTTCGAAATGGGATCCTCCCTGGTCTCTGCATCCACAGCTGCATACGACCTTATATTACATGCTTTGATTAAACTATTGATGAAAAAATTAATTGTAGGATTTCTATGACATAACTGTAAAACCTGTACAGGTACATTAACAGTGGGATATAACCTAGTGTTATATGGCTGAAATGACATATGAAATTTGCAGAAATTCATGGTGTAAAGTTCAAATGCATATGCATCATGCTTTTGGGCAGAAAAGGTGTATGTTATACCGGTTGATACTGAATAGTATCGTACGGAATATACCTTGATTCTGGATCCTGCCTCTCTCTCCAATAAAGCGTTGTTCCAAACCAAGCAATTCCGAGCTCTCTCACGGACAACATGTAGCACTTGGCGCCATTCGATCTATGGAGCCCAAAGCTCTACAGCACATATTTTACGGAGCACTTAGAAGGCAACATGTGAGAGGATACAGTTAATTTGTGAGAAATCAGTAATCTCGTACGCACATCAATTCTCCCTAACAGACTTATATGCAATGGATGATGTCTATCCAGTAGGAGAAATACCAAAATCGAATTGAAATGTGCCAAAAGCGTTATAGTTCACTCACTATTCTCCCATCATCAAGCAGGATGTGCTCTTGGCAGAGGTCAAGAAACAGCTCTTTCTTCGAGTTGAAATCCACGGCGTGGACGGCACGGTCAAGGAAAGCATTGTAGTCTGGCGGCAAGAAGCGCTCCCACACGGCGTCCGAGTCCGCTGCCAACCGGAATGCAGTGCATACTGCGGCGGCGCGGCAGGCGTCGGCCGGAGATGATAGGCTGATGGCGTTCGCCAAGCATTCCTCCGGGATATGCTCTATTTGGGCACCGCAAACCTCTTGGTTCTTCGGCGTCCGTGCTTGCTTCGTGGCATTTGCCCTTGGGCCACCGAACGCCTTCTCCTCCATGGACCCAAGTCGCTTATCATGCTCGTATTGATGGCTATGCCCTTTTATATCCAATCTAAATTTCAACTGAACACAATATAATCTTTTATTCCATGCAAAAAAATATAATCTTTTATTTTTCTGGTGTGCCTAACGGAAAAGAATAACTCGCGGGAAGACTTCAACGCTTATTTCCTTGTCAATTGCGTGGACGTTTTTCTGGTAATGTACTTTATTCATGCATACAGAACTACATTTAAATGGTGGAACAAACATGGCGTTAGCAGCCCTGCTGAGACATTGTGAAAAAATACCGCCAATTTTTTACAAATCACAAAAGGAAAACATGACACTTGTTATCATGTCATAGACATAGTGAGACTGTATAGAAATAAATAAATATATATCATCTAGATAGTGTCACTACCCGAAAACGTTTCTTTGCTAGCCTTTTTCTCTTTACAGAGTGCCAAAAGTTGGGGGTACTCGGCATCGGCAAAGAGGCACTTTTCCGTGAGCCTACAGAAATAAACACTGCAAAGCCATAGTACGCGGCAAAACATTTTTTTCGATAAAGGGAATATATTAATATCAAGAAGATACCAATTACACCCAGCCTCTGCAACAACGCACCACCATAATGGCAATACGGATGCACACAGCCAAAAACAAGAAAAGAAAACTAAGAAAAAAAGTCCCGCTACAGTATCTCGGGCCTAACAACAGCAATACATCCACCGCCAAGACAACACCTGAATTACAGACTAGTCCCCGCTCTCAAAACCAATGCCTCCACCAAGGACATTGGCAGGCACAACCAATTAAGGCCAGACATTGGGTTTTCACCCTGAAAGGTAGGACTCTGCACTTCACATGTGTTGTCGCCCCCACTTTCATACCGCTGCTGTGAAGCCCGAAACACCAAGCAAGTCCCTCAACATAGCAAAGACTTGAACCTCCCTTAGCTAGTCCTCCCCTCTGACCTTCATGAAATTCTCTTCTTCCGACTTTCATCATGGATTCATAGTCACTTGATGTCAATCAAAGAAAAAGAGCTTCGCGCCGCTCCCTCCAGAACCAATCGGTCGGAATAAAAACATGGGTGCGCACGACCGAATACCTCCGATCCAACAAACTCCAGGCAAAAGCACTGTTACACTCATCGGCGGAGCCTTCCGGAACTCAACACTCCGGACAGATCACGAGTCCAGGCCTCCGGTAGGTCCTCCTCTTCACGCAAGAGAGGCCCTAGGACCGCCGCCTTTATTCAGGTCGGACCTCCACGTCGGCGACCATCCCGGGCTGGCCACTCCAACCCACCACCGGCGACGCCGACGCCGGCTTCCAAGCTCCTCCATCACTCCGCCGGAATGCGGTGATAGATCGATAGATCCACCACCACCAACCGCAGGCCGACCCTCTCCGACGAAGAAGATGGCCACCTCCACCGTCGTACCCAAGGCTGCTGCCCCGGGCGACCTCGTGCCGCGAGAGAAACCCGAGATCGCCTCCACACACGGCCTAGAGGCGGGGGGGGGGGGGAGGGGGAAGTGGCGCAGATCATGGCCTGGCTGCTGCCCGCCACCAGCCCCTCCGGCGTGCTGCGGTGATCCGACGGAAGGCAAGAGGCTGCGGTGATCTGGCCGCCGCCCAGAGGCCTGGCCGCCGCCGCCGCCCATCACCAATTCCGTCCGGCCGCAGCGAGCGTCGAGAGATCCCGGTCGTCGTCCTAGCGCGGCAACAAGGAGAGGCCACCGCCGCCGCCACGCCCCGCGGCCTTTGCCCGGTGGCGCTACCGGCGGCGGCGGCGGGGTGCGTTTAGGGTTGGGAGGGTGCGGGAGGAGAGGGGTGCGGGAGGGGTGCGTATCATACACGGCAAACAAACATCATACGACACCAAGAGATATACACAATAAAGGGAATATTTGCCGAGTGTCCATTCCACACACACGGCAAAGGTGCCATGTGGCCTCTCTCCATCACACGCCTCACGGTCAGGCTGGCGCCGTTCACTACGGGAACCAGTCAAGGTACCGCCGGCGGCCATCGGCACAGCCGTCAGCGCCTTGCCGTCGGCACAATAACGCCTCCGTACAAACAAAGTTGCCATCGGCACAACATCCTGTGCCGACGGAAAAGCCATCGGCATAGATATAATGGCCGTTTGGTAATTTTGGCTCATTTTTTTAAAAAAAAATCAATTTTTTTTTCAATTTTTTTTATCCCAATTTTTTAATCTCTCACACGCACCATTTTAACTTTAACTACACTTAATATTAGCTTAATATTAGGTCAGATTCCACTCGTAGTCAAACTTCTCGGTCAGTCATCCATCCTCACACTACTCCACCTAGCTAGCACGTTTAACTTCTCAGTTCCATTTAGACTAACTTCCATGAAAAAAATGTCACCTATTGATAATAATACCATATCAATACTAGTAACCCCTACTCCTTGATGTTGCACATCTTTATTTTTTTAATCCCATACAATTACCTACATAAACTACAAGAATAAGTATATTAATGTTGAATTCAAATGGACAATAAAATAATTTATTTTTTCCTTTTCTACTTAATATGGAATAATTAATATCTTTAAATCCGTAAATCAGAATTTGATAAATAATATGTCTAAATCGATTAGAAAAATGAGGGGAATCCAAATAAGACATATATATCATATTTGAACTGAAAATGATTTTTCCAAAAATCCATGAGCATTAGATCATGTACCTGTAGTTCAAATCTGGCCAGCCTCCTACCGATTCGGCACCTCAAAAACAGAAAATAGCTTTTCGCGCGATGAAAAGGAAAATTTCCTCCTGCAACATTGTAAGACATCCAAAGTGCACATGTGTGCATAATATGGGCACATTATCACAAACTATGCCGCGATTATATCCATAACATTGGTCGTTTGACCTAAATGTCATGAAACCTCGAACTTGATAGCTCATTTTGTGAAAGGATTTTTGTGATGTTTGTAATTTTCCAACTTTGATATTTTTCCTTGTAACTATGACATATAATATGACACCACGCGAAGGTTTTATATGGTTTGTATCATTTTTTAATTTATTATGCCCGTTTCAAACTATATTCAAAACGGTGGGCATGAAGATCCTTTGCTCGGGGCTGAGGCTCGCTAAGCTTGCACTGGATCTCTGATGAAATAGCATGTTGTGAACATAAATATCATTTTTATGAAAAATCTTGAGGATTATATCATGTACATGTAGTTCAAATCTGGTCGGCCTCATACCGATTCGACAGGAATTTATATTTTTCATGAGGGGTGGATGGCAAAGTTCTTGATACACCGGTTGAGAAATTGTCCATTTTAGTTGGTCTAGTAATTTTTTTAAAATGTGTTGGTACTAATGTAAAACATTAATTTGGTGGTTGCTTCATAAAACATTCCGTTGTCGGCACCTCAAAAATGGAAAATGACTTTTTCGTGCGATGAAAAGGAAAACTTCCTCCTGCAACATCGTAAGACATCCTAAGATGCATATGTGTGTACAAAATGGGTACATAATCACAAAATATGCCACGATTCTATCGATGCCATTGATCGCTTGACCTAAATATCATGAAACCTCGTACGTAATAGCTCATTTTTTGAAGAATTTTTTGTGATGTTTGTAATTTTCCAATTTTAATATTTTTCCTTGTAATTGTGACATATAATATGATACCACGCAAAGGTTTCACATGGTTTGGATAATTTTTGAATTTATTATGCCGATTTCAAACTATATTTAAAACGGCAGGCATGAAGATCCTTTGCCCGGGGCTTAGGCTCGCTAAACTTGCACTGGATCTCCGATGAAATAGTATGCTGTGAACCTAAAAATGATTTTTACGAAAAATCTTGAAGATTATATCATGTACGCTCATTTTGTGAAGGATTTTTTTGTGATATTTGTAATTTTCTAACTTTAATATTTTCCTTGCAATTATGACATATAATATGACACCATGTGAAGGTTTCACATGGTTTGGATCATTTTTGAATTTATTATGGCCGTTTCAAACTATATTCAAAATGGCAGGCATGAAAATCCTTTGCCCGGGACTGAGGCTCGCTAAACTTGCACTGGATCTCTGATGAAATAGCATGTTGTGAACCTAAAAATATTTTTTACGAAAAATCTTGAGCATTATATCATGTACATGTAGTTCAAATCTGGTCGGCCTCCTACCGATTCGGCATAAATTTGTCTTTTTCATGAGAGGTGGACGAAAAGGTTCTAGATACACCGGTTGAGAAATTATCCTTCTTAGGTGTTCTGGTAGTTTTGAAAAATATGTTGGTACCAATGTGAAACTTTAACTTGGTGTTGCTTCACAAAACATCCCGTTTTCGGTACTTCAAAAATGGAAAATAGCTTTTTTGTGCGATGAAAAGGAAATCTTCCTCCTACAATATCGTAAGACTTTCCAAGATGCACATGTGTGTATGATATGGGCACATTATCATAAAGTATGCGAAGATTCTAGCCATAACATTGGTTGTTCGGCGTGAAAGTCATAAGACATCGGATATGATAGCTCATTTTTTAGGAGGTATTTTGAGATATTTGCAATATTTCAAGTTTGATATTTTTTAAAGATAGAACTTATTTGTCTGAAATTTTTGATATATTATTTGTATTTTTCTAAATTATAATGATTTAGTTATGATTTATTGAAGATTAATGTGGTAAAATAGAAAATAGCTATGCCGACGGCAAAGCCGTCGGCACAGACCTGACGATGTTACCTCGTCGTCACGATGGAGAGGCTGTGCCGACGGCCGAAACTATGCCGACGGTTGCCGTCGGCACAGACCTTCCTGTGCCGACGGTTTTCATATGCCGACGGATTGTCTGCTGACCTGGCTGGAATGGTCCTGTGCCGACGGCCCCGATATTTTTCCGTCGGTACAGGATCTGGCTGTCGGCATAGCGGCGCGCTCCCGTAGTGGTTAGTGTTTGTCGAGTATCAGACTATAGGACACTCCTTAAAGACATTCTTAATCGTGTGTAGTACTCAGCAAAAATCTTCTTTACTGTCTGTTGCACTCAGCAAGATGGTGCACTTGACAACTACATTCTTTGCCTAGTGTCTTTCAGAATACACTCGCTCGACAAAGACATGCCGGCAGAGCGGGCACCACGGAGCATCGGTTTGAAAAGCGTGAAACTGAACACATATATATAAAATGACATGTAACGGACCTAAAACAAATCCTAAATTTTTTGAACAAGCGAAGGTTTACGCTTAATTAGTCCAACTCTGGACTCTAGCAAAATCGACACGATACAACTGAAAATACCATGAATTCCCCGAATGCCAATGCAGTAGGTATATGTGAACCGTAATGTGTGAGTGGTCTTGCAATTTTGTTCAGAGATTTTGCTCAACCATAGATTACACTCCTTAGAGATTGTTCACAAAAAATCCGTTTTGACAGTTGAAAAATGGAAAATAGGTTTTCCATGTCTAGATAAGAAAACACACAAAGCCAGCATTACTTTGTGTCCCAAGGAACGCGCATGAGTGCAATATGGGCTCGTTCCTGCAAAGTATGATATTCCTTTGCTCATTACATATCTCATTTTCTCTAAAACCCATAGAACTCCGTAGGTCGTAGCTCATTTCGTGAAGGTTTTCTTAGAATAACTGATGTATTCAAGTTCAAATTTTTTTCTCGCCACTAGGTCACATAAATGACTTCTCACGAAAGTTTCCATTTCTTATTTTTTTGAGTGAGTTGGTTTAAAATAGGACCTACGTACATGAAATGAAGTTTCGTCGGAACCGGCTCCGTGGGGCACAAGGTTGGAAACACGTGAACCGGGTAGAACCACACATAAAATGACATGTTGTGGGCCCAAAATTGGATTTTCCCACAAAAAACTGGAGCAGACGAAAGTTAACGCTGAGGTCAAATCCAACCAAATACCTGCAAAAATTGGCAGGAGATGACAGAAAATACTACGAACCATAGTGTGTGGGTGCTCTTCTATTTTTATGCACAGATTTCCCTCAACCGTAGATTGGGTTCCTTGGAGTAGCTTCATAAAAAAATGTTTCGCCACCTGGGAAATAGAAAATAGTTTTTTTGTGGTTAACTGAAAAACACATAAATCCAATGTTGCTTCCCACCCTAAGGCACATACATGGGCCTAATATGGGCCCATTCAGGCAAATTGTGCCTTTTCTCATTTGCTCTAAAAGACGTAAAATTTCTTAGGTGGTAGCTCATTTCGTGAAAGTTATTTCAAAATATTTTCGTATTAAAATGAAACCTCGTGAAGGTTTCCCTTTTTTTTGAATTTTTTTGAATGAGTAGGACTCAAAATCGGACAAACATGAAATAATGTTTTGGTATAATGGGCGTCCTAGGGCACAAGTGTGTAAACGGGCGAAACCGAAAAAGAACCACACATAAAGTAACATGTTGCTAGCCTAAAAATAATTTTAAAAAAAAATCTGGAACAAACGAAAGTGGATGCTTGGTTTAAATCAGGCCCAACACCAACGAAATCGGAAGGAGAAGCAGAAAATACCATAAAATTCCAGAAATCGAGAGCGCAACAGGTATGCGAACCGTAGTGTGTAGGCGGTCTTCTATTTTTTCGCACAAGTTTCGCTCAACAACCGTAGATTGCGCTTCTTGGAATTGCTTCACATAAAAAACCTGTTTTGCACTTGAAAAATTAAAAATGTGTTTTTTATGGATAAGATAGGCAAACACATAAAGCCAATGTTTCTTCCGGTCCCAAGGCACATACATATACGTGATTCAGGCTCCACTAGTGGAGAAGAGGCCTTTGGACCCAAGCAAATGACCCACTGCTGAACCAAACCGGGTCCAATGCCCCCATTGGACCCGGTTCGTTTCTGCCCAGGACGACCCCACCCGCTGGCGCCTGTCCTGTAGCGGCCTTTGGACCCGGTTTGTCATACAAACCGGGACCAAAGGGTCCACCCGCAGGACGCGGCAGGCCGTGTCAGCCTGGGGAACCCTTTAGTCCCGGTTTGTATGACAAACCGGGTCCAAAGGCCCCCCTCTGGCTATATAACCTTGCCCCTGCCCAAGTGTGAGCCACACTTAGCCATTTTTTCACTATCTTCACAAGAGGGTGTATTGCTCTCCTCTCTTCTTCACATGCACAAGAGGTGTTTGATGAAATGCTTAAGAGGATTTGCCACTTGAGTTTACACAAATCAAGCCACACTTAACTTGCTTTTTTCTTCTTCATCGAGGTTAACAACTTTATCCTTTTCATCTGCAATTGATAAAATGCATGTGTATATATACATCGTGATGTTCTGTAATGGTTTTGATCAGCTTAATTATATCATGCAGATGAATCGGCAATGGATGTACATTGACCGACGGTTTGACGAGTTCACTGTGGGCCTGGATAATTTTATGGCCGTGGCGGAGGCAAACAAACAAGGTGGCTTCATGTATTGTCCATGTGTGGACTGCAAAAATACCGTAAATTACGCTCGCTCGAGTCTCATTCACAGCCACCTTCTGCGATCCGGTTTCATGCCCAGTTACTATTGTTGGACCAAGCACGGAGAAAGAGGGGTTATGATGGAAGACAATGACGAAGAGGAAGAGGATGATGACGGTTATCCCAATTTCCCTGAATACGATGATACTGCAGAAGGCAATGAAGACAATGAAGTAGAAGATCAAGAGGCACCAGATGAGCCTGCTGATGATGATCTTGGCCGGGCCATTGCTGATGCAAGGAGAGAATGTGAAACTGAAAAGGAAAGGTTGGCCTTCGACAAGATGATAGAAGATCACAACAAATTGTTATACCCAACTTGCGAAGATGGCCATAAAAAGCTAGGCAGACACATCGGAATTGTTGCAATGGAAGGCAGTAGAACGGTGTCACCGACTCGGGATTTGGAAAGTTGCTTGACAATAATTAAGAGGAAGCTTCCAAGGGGTAACGAATTGCCCGCCAAGTACGATTTACGAAGCGAAGAAGATTGTCTCGCCCTCTAGGATTAGATGTGCAAAAGATACATGCATGCATTAATGATCGCATCCTCTACCGCGATGAGTACGAGAATTTGGATGCATGTCCGGTGTGCACTTTGCATTGCGGTATAAGATCGTACGAGATGACCCTGGTGATGTTGAGGGCGAGCGCCCCGGGAAGAGGGTTCCTGCCAAGGTTATGTGGTATGCTCCTATAATACCACGGCTGAAACGCTTGTTCAGAAATAAAGAGCATGCTAGGTTGTTGCGATGGCACAAAGAAGACCGTAAGAAAGACGTGATGTTGAGGCACCCTGCTGATGGCTCCCAATAGAGAAAAATCGATAGAGAGTTCCCAAACTTTGCACAGGATGCAAGGAACTTACGGTTTGGTCTCAGTACAGATGGCATGAATCCTTTTGGAGAGCAGAGCTGCAGCCATAGCTACTTGCGTTTGACTCTTTGTATATATAACCTTCCTCCTTGGTTGTGCATGAAGCGGAAGTTCATTATGATGGTTGTGCTCATACAAGGCCCGAAGCAACCCGGGAACGACATTGATGTGTACCTGAAGCCATTAGTCGAAGAACTTCTACAGCTGTGGTCCCTAGCAGGTGTACGTGTGTGGGACGAGCACAAGCAGGAGGAATTTGACCTAAGAGCGATGCTTTTCGTAACCATCAATGACTGGCCTGCTCTTGGTAACATTTCGGGACAGTCAAACAAGGGATACAATGCATGCACACACCGTTTACATGAGCTCGAAGGTGATTATTTGGAAAAAGGTCGAAGGTCGTGTACCGGGGCATCGTCGATTTCTTAGGCTTACCCATCCCGTAAGAAAGAAAGGCAAGCATTACAACGGTGAGGCTGATCACCGGAGGAAGCCTCCCCATCGTGATGGTGTTGATATATTTGGTATGGTCAAGGATCTAGATGTAATATTTGGAAAGGGTCCTGGCAGACGGTCTGTTCCGAATGACGATGCCGGACACGCGCCCATGTGGAAGAAGAAATCTATATTTTGGGATCTAACCTATTGGGAAGTCTTAGAGGTCCGCTCTTCAATCGATGTGATGCACGTGACGAAGAATCTTTGCGTGAACTTGCTAGGCTTTACGGGTGTGTACGGGAAGACAAAAGATACACCGAAGCACGGGAGGACCAGCAACGTTGGAAAGACCCCAAAAAGTTGCATGAGAGAGTTAAAGGACGTCATTTATCCAGCTACGCTCTTACAAAAGCAGAGAAGGAAATATTTTTTGAATGTCTTAGCAGTATCAAGGTCCCGTCTGGCTTCTCCTCCAATATAAAGGGAATAATAAATATGGAGAAGAAAACATTCCAGAACTTGAAGTCTCATGACCGTCACGTGATAATGACACGGTTGCTTCCGATTGCATTGAGGGGCTTCTACCGGAAAATGTTCGATCGCCCATTGTGAAGCTATGTGCATTCCTCAATGCAATTTCTCGTAAGGTAATAAATCCAGAAATTCTACCGAGGTTGCGTAATGATGTGGTCCAATGTCTCGTTAGTTTTGAGCTGGTGTTCCCACCATCCTTCTTCAATATTATGACACATCTCCTCGTTCACCTGGTCGATGAGATTTCCATTCTCGGTCCCGTGTTTCTACACAATATGTTCCCCTTCGAGAGGTTCATGGGAGTCTTGAAGAAATATGTTCATAACCGTGCTAGGCCGAGAAGGAAGCATCTCCAAGGGCTATGGAACAGAGGAGGTCATTGAATTCTGTGTTGACTTTATTCCCCGACCTTAAGCCGATTGGTGTTCCCGAATCGCGGCATGAAGGGAGACTAAGTGGAAAAGGCACGCGAGGAAGGAAATCAATGATATGTAGGGACGGGATTTCTTTGACTCAAGCACACTACACAGTCCTACAAAGTTCCACCTTGGTGGCTCCGTATAGCGGTGACCCCAAGAACTGTCTACGCTCCCGAACCCGGGCAGTCGAACGATTGGATTAGACGTGAACACATGTCGACTTTCGGCGGTTGGTTGCAAAAACATCTCCTGAATAACAAACATATTGAAGATCAGTTGTACTTGCTGGCCCGGACACCATCTTCGATCGTAGTGACTTTCCAAGGGTACGAGATAAATGGGAATACATTTTACACGATCGCCCAAGATAAAAAGAGCACCAACCAAAACAGTGGTGTCCGCTTTGATGCAATAATGAATGAAGGCCCAAATGACACATATTATGGTTACATAGAGGATATATGGGAACTTGAGTATGGACCTTCTTTTAAGGTCCCTTTGTTTAGGTGCAAATGGGTCAACAAAACAGAGGCGGGGTTCAGGTAGACAAGTTGTATGGAATGACAACAGTGGATCTCAACAATCTTGGGTATAGAGACGAACCATTCGTCCTAGCCAAGGATGTGGCCCAGGTTTTCTATGTGAAGGATATGTCTACCAAACCAAGAAAAAGGAAACATAAGGAAACAAATACATCAAACGATGAGCCAAAGTGCCACATAGTTCTTTCTGGAAAAAGAAACATCGTGGGAGTGGAGGACAAGACCGACATGTCGAAGATTATAATCAGTTTGATGAAATTCCACCCTTCGTAGTGAACATTGATCCAAGCATCAAGTTAAATGATGAAGATGCTCCATGGTTACGGCCGAAGAAGATTAATTAAATGATGAAGATGCTCCATCATCAAGTTAATTGAAGAATGTTCATGGCACAAATGAGTATCTCAACATGGCAATCAATTTCCCATTTATTTTTGTGTAATCATGTAATTGTATGTAAGATATTAAAAGTGGAGATGCGCCACGGGAGATTTCCCAACCCTTTCCCCAACACTGTTAGATGAGATGTAGTCGTTCAGGGGCTTGGCAAGGCGTATCGATGCTCCTTTTATAGGCACGGCACCTCTTCTACTTTGTCTTGTTCCTTCGACAGGGCGTCGTGCGCTACATGCTTTATCTCATCGAGCAGTGCGTCCACCCATGCGTTCTTATCCTGCCGACATCTTTAGTCCCGGTTGTACCCACCAGCCGGGACTAAAGGTTACCCACACGTCCTTATCCCACCGACAGCTTTTGTTAGATGACACAAAAAGGATCTTTAGTCCCGGTTGTACCCACCAGCCGGGACTAAAGGTTACCCACACGTCCTTATCCCACCGACGCTTTGTTAGATGACACAAAAAAGGATCTTTAGTCCCGGTTGTACCCACCAGCCGGGACTAAAGGTTACCCACACGTCCTTATCCCACCGATAGTTTTTGGCGCCACTGCGTTCCCGCCTATTTTTCTTCCCGCGCTTTCCACTGCTTCCCGCCTCCGTCCTCCCGCCATTTTTTCACTATATATATGTTGGCTTGGCCTCCATTTACATATCACATCTAGACTCATATCCGCAAACCTCATCACCAGGTCACATGGCTTCCATCGTATCTCTAACCCTCCGGGAGGCGGAGGCGCTTTGCGCGTCGAACTACCCCTGCCCGCCGGGCTACCGCGTCCCTACCGGCTGGTTGCTGAGCTGTCGGAGGGGTACCGGTCCCTCCTGTCCCTCTAGGTGTGGCGCGCGAGATGGCCATCACGAACCACTACTACTTCGAGCTCACGCCAGAGCAGCGGAGGAATCCCCAGTGGCATCCCGACTACAGCCCGACTTGGGAGAGCTTCTTCATCAATCGGCGTGAGAGGGCGCTCGCCAGGCACGAGGAGGGCGGCCCGCCTCCTTCGAACTTCAACGAGGCCGGCCGTCGGCTGTGGTGGCGCGACCGAACTCTCCAGGGCGTCATGGCCCACCGTGGCCCCCGCCTGCGCTACCCTCAGTCCCAGCCCACGCGTGCTCTCCCGCCGAGGTTTGACTACCGCGACCCCGATGCCAGCGACGATGATGACGGCGACTACGACGACTACAGTGGCGAGTACTATAGGGCTAGGCACGAGTATGACTGAATGACTCGAACAGTCGAATCTGGCCATGTATCTTAATTAATTTTCAGTTGAGCTAGGCACGAGTACTATAGGGCTAGGCACGAGTACTATCTGGCCATGTATCTTAATTAATTTTCAGTTGAGTTACGTACTTTAATTCCACATGTAATCTGGCGGGAAACTTTTCTCATCATCAGCGTTTGCCACAACGACTTTATTGAAAATACAATAAAATAGATAAACAACTAGTCTAGTCGATCTACTCGTCGTCGGAGGTTGTCTCGGTCCAAATGTCGTCCCACCGAGGGTCGTTGTCGGCCCAAGTTGTATTCGGGTTATCGAGCTCGAACACGGCGACGGCCCGACGATGGCGCCTGTTGGACCTGCGTTGTGCCCGGAGGTCAGCGAAGAACGCGGCGGTGTTGTCGACGTCGTTGGGGAACTGCGCCCTCCACTGGCGCATCAACTCCTCGTCGTGCTCGGCGATTGCGATCCGGCGCTGCACCTGGCGGTGGCGGCGACGGTCCTCGTCGTCGACGAGGCACGGCGTCGGCGCGAGGAACTCCGCCTCCTCTAGCGATTCGACATCTGGGAAGTTCATGTCGCACCGTGGCCGCCGAAATCGCCATGCGGCCGCGTCGTAAGCGCGCGCCGCCAGCTCCGGGGTGTTGTACGTGCCGAGGGTGAGCCGGAAGCCACCGGCACGCATCTCGGCGTAGAACCTACCGTTCGGCCGCGCTCGGACGCCACGGAAACCGGACGAGCCGCGACGGCGCGGCGGCATCCCGGCGACGAATGAACGGAGGCGACGGCGACGTGTGGTTCCGCGCGCACGCGGCGCTTTATAGCACAGCGACGCGGCAAGTTTGGCGACAGGTGGCGCGGGGAAGCGGCGGGGCGTGGCACGTGGAAGCGGCGGCGACAGGTGGCGCGGAAGCGGCGGGCGTGGCACGTGGAAGCGGGATCTACACGCCGCACGGCGGTGGCGGCGGGCGAGGCACGTGGAAGCGGCGGCGACACGTGGCACGGGGAAGGGACACGTGTGGCGATGGCGGTGGTGGGCAGTACGGCGGTGGCCCGTACATGGCGGTGACGGTGCTGGCCGTGCGGTGGCGGTGGCGGTGGTGGGCAGTACACGGCGGTGCCGACGGTGGCCAGTACACGGCGGTGCGGTGGTGGGCAGTACATGGCGGTGCCCCCTTCGTGGCGGTCGCGGGTGCGCGAGGCAGGTCTAAGCTGAGGCGACCCGTGGTCCGGGGAGGGGACACGTGGGGCGGTGGCGGTGGTGGGCAGTACACGGGCGGTGGCCCGTACATGGCGGTGACGGTGGTGGCCGTGCGGTGGCGGTGGCGGTGGTGGGCAGTACACGGCGGTGCCGACGGTGGCCAGTACACGGCGGTGGCGGTGGTGGGCAGGCGGTGGCGGTGGCGACAGTGGCCACTACACGGCGGTGACGGTGGTGGCCAGGCGGTGGCGGTGGCGGTGGTGGGCAGTACACGGCGGTGCCGACGGAGGCCAGGACATGGCGGTGGCGGTGGTGGGCAGTACACGGCGGTGGCGCGTACGTGGCGGTGGCGGCGGGGCGAGGCTCTTGGACGCGGCGGCGACACGTGGCACGGGGAAGGGACACGTGTGGCGGTGGCGGTGGTGGGCAGTACACGGCGGTGGCCCGTACATGGCGGTGACGGTGGTGGCCAAGCGGGTGCGGTGGCGGGGGGGGGCCGTACAGGGCGTTGCCGACGGTGGCGATACAGCGGTGGCGGTGGTGGGCAGGCGGTGGCGGTGGCGACGATGGCCACTACACGGCGGTGACGGTGGTGGCCGGGCGGTGGCGGTGGCGGTGGTGGGCAGCACACGGCGGTGCCGACGGTGGCCGCACACGGCGGTGGCGGTGGTGGGCGATACACGGCGGTGGCCCGTACATGGCGGTGGCGGCGGGCGAGGCACGTGGAAGCGGCGGCGACACGTGGCACGGGGAAGGGACACGTGTGGCGGTGGCGGTGGTGGGCAGTACACGGCGGTGGCCCGTACATGGCGGTGACGGTGGTGGCTTGGCGGTGGCGGTGGCGGTGGTGGGCAGTACAGCGGTGCCGACGGTGGCCAATACACGGCGGTGGCGGTGGTGGGCAAAGCGGTGGCGGTGGCACAGTGGCCACTACACGGCGGTGACGGTGGTGGCCAGGCGGTGGCAGTGGCGGTGGTGGGCAGTACACGGCGGTGCCGACGGTGGCCAGTACACGGCGGTGGCGGTGGTGGGCAGTACACGGCGGTGGCCCGTACATGGCGGTGGCGGCGGGGCGAGGCACGTGGAAGCGGCGGCGACACGTGGCACGGGAAGGGACACGTGTGGCGGTGGCGGTGGTGGGCAGTACACGGCGGTGGCCCGTACATGGCGGTGACGGTGGTGGCCGTGCGGTGGCGGTGGCGGTGGTGGGCGTGACACGGCGGTGCCGACGGTGGCCGATACACGGCGGTGGCGGTGGTGGGCAGGCGGTGGCGGTGGCGACAAAGGGCCACTACACGGCGGTGACGGTGGTGGCCGCGGTGGCGGTGCGGTGGCTTTTTTTCATTTGAAATAAGGCGGGAATGAAATTTTTAAAAAAATTGGCCTTTGGACCCGGTTTGTATTACAAACCGGGACTAAAGGCCTTTTTTGCGCGCGCAAAAAAACGCAGCAAAAAGACCTTTAGTCCCGGTTTGTAAACGCACCGGGTCCAAAGAAAATCTTTGGACCCGGTTTGTAAAACGCACCGGGTCCAAAGGGGAGAGCACTATAATCGCCCCTTCGTCTCCGCGGAGATCAATCCCGCGGAGACGAAGGCAACGACGCCGCCAGCTGCTTGTCTCGCCCGCCGCCCGCGCCGCCGCCGTTCGCCGCCGCCGTGCACCGCCGCCCTCCACGCGCGTGCGTCGCCGCCGCTCGACCACCCGCGCGCCGCCGCCCTCCGTTCGGCCGCGCGCGCTCACCGGCGCCCTATCGCCCGCGCGCGCCGAGCCGTTCGGCCGTGCGCCGCCGCCGTCGCCTCCACGCCAGCGCCGCCCGCGTCGCCCTCCTCCACGCCTACGCCGCCACCGCGCCTCCTCCTCGGCCGCCTCCTCCTCGACAGCCGCCCGCCTCCTCTCCGCCGGCCGGCAAAGGTGAGCCCCCCCGGCCACACCCCCTTTTTTTTATATTTTTGTTTCTTATCAAATTTGACATATTAGATATATATTAGATGTATCAAATTTGTTAGTATAGTTGTTAATTAATTAGTATAGTTGTTAGTATATAGTTGTTAGTATATTGTTAGTATAGTTAATTCGAAAAAAATGTTATATAGAAAATAGTGAAATTTATATATGATTTGTTAGTATAGTTGTTAATTAGTATAGTTGTTAGTATATATTGTTAGTATATAGAGTATAGTTAATTAGTATAGTCGGCGCCCCTCAAACGGGTAGTGCCGGCGCTCTCAAATGGTAGTGCCGGCGCTCTCAAACGGTAGTGCCGGCGCCCCTCAAACGGTAGTGCCGGCGCTCTCAAACGGTAGTGCCGGCGCTCTCAAACGGTAGTGCCGGCGCCCCTCAAACGGTAGTGCCGGCACCCCTCAAACGGTAGTGCCGACGCCCTCAAACGGTAGTGCCGGCGCCCCTCAAACGGTAGTGCCGGCGCCCCTCAAACGGTAGTACCGGCGCTGACTAAATAGAGTAGTGCCGGCGCCGACTAAATAGTGCCGACGCCCACTAACATAAAAGTAGTAAAGTTATTTTTTAATTTATGTTAACGTTGGTACATATATATATGATTTGTTTTCGTAGCTACGATGCCGCGACAGCGACAGCCGGCGGGCCGTGGTCTGACTCTCACCGAGGAGATGGAGCAGATGGGGGAGGTCCGGGACTGGGCTCCGCCGGGGTGGCACTGGGAGGTCTTAGCTTCCGGGTCGCGCACCTTGGTGCGGAATCCGGGTCCCGTTGTCGACCCGGATATTCTTTGGTGGAGGTCTTATGGGCCACGGTCGTTTCAGAGGGAGCCGGCCCCGCCGGAGGAGGTAGCTCAGCGCATTGAAGCGGAGGACCAGCACGTTCGCCGTTACATGTACGCGTTAGACAACATGTATAGGACCGGATGGAGCGTTATGCGGGGATCTCATGTTAGCTATGCTCCCGTTGTTGTTCCGTGGCTTTGGGGGCACACCCAGCGCGGCTCAGGACCCGGTCGGCGCCCTCTAGGACCCGGTCTGCGCGGTTGAGTGGTTGTAGTAGTGATTGATATGTATTAGGGTTAAATAAACATGAACCCGATCTATGTATGCATGTAATCGCAGATTCCTGCTTTCAGCACTATATTATCGATCCTTAGTTAAGAACTACACATATGTAACTCCATTTTCAGTTTTCTGCATTATCCTTAATTTGATCATATGATGGTTCCTATGTATAGCTTGCAGGTCGTTGTAGAAAGCATGGAGAGAGATGAAATTCAAGAAAATTTCATGGAGGAACTCATAGCAAACGGTACTCTGGATGATCGCGACGACGATGTTATTCCAGATGATGGCGGTGACGATGTCACCGCAACTTATTTGAATGACTCCGGTGAGGGAGCGGAGGATATTGAGGAAGAAGATCCTAGTGGCGCCGGTGAGGAACAAGATCATCATAATGGCTCCCGAACTGTAGTTATCACCGAGGTATATAAATTAATTAAGCCGCTGTTGATCGACTAGATGCATTAACTAATGAAATTGTACGACTATGAACTATTTCTTTTTTAGCCCTCCGGATCGAGCACTTCTTCGTAAAGTCGAGGAAGCGAGGCCCGGCCAAAAAGTTGGATGACGGTGTTAGGCACGACATCACCCACATCGAGAAGGATGGTAAACCGATTGCTCCAGAAAGGTGCAAAGGCATTTATAGCTCAATGCGGAGTGCTTGTTAGGGACCACGTCCCGATCACCGTTCGAGAATGGCACAAGCCGAAGGGACTAGTGCTGTCTGCAGAGGAAGAAGCTCAAGGTCTTTATATCGATGATGTAGCCAAAAACAGCATTATGAACAAGCTCATGTCACATTTCAACATAGTAACCGAAGAGGGGGGTGACGCTGAGAAGGCCAAGATGGAGCAGGCCCTCCGCGAGTTTGGCAAGAAGAAGATGGCCGAACTATTCAAGAGCCACAAGAAAAGATTGCGCCGCCTTATCAAGTTAAAGAAGACTCCGGACAAGTGAGAAGGTAAAAAATCACTGGGACGAATTCGTGAAGTACAGCACAGAGTCGAAGAATTTAAGAGAAGGTCGGAAATAAATAAGGCAAATGCTGCGTTGAAGCTATATCACCAAATTCTGGGTCCAGGTGGATACAGGCTAACCGTCCTAAGTGGCAGCAGCTGAGGCGGAACTGACCGATAAAGGGATCAGATTAGGGACACACGGTTGGATCGAACGGTGCAAGGAGTGGTTCTACGGGATTGGGGGAACGTTGGATCCAGAAACAGGGAAGTGCATCTATAAGAAAGCTCATCTGAAGGTTCCCATTGATGCCCTGGAAAAGGCACATAGGGACGTGGAGGCGGGGTTGTTCCAGCCCGAAAGAGAGAACGATGAGCTGACACGCGCCCTTGGGAACAAAGAACACGGCGGACGAACACGAGGCACAGCAGGCTCCGTTCCGTGGAAGTATGGCTTTCCTGCGGAAAGGAAGAGATTTCCTGATAAAAGCCATGAGAGGAGGAAGGCAAGGGAAACAGACCGCCTGGCTAACTTAGAGGAGGGTATGAGCACCATGCAAGCCCAATTAACCATGGTAACCCAAGTACTTACATCTTAGATGGCTCGGGGGCAGGCTGTAGATCCTGCACTGCTCAATGCCATCGCCATTGCAATCTCAACCACACCGGAAAAGCAGCGTGGCTTCCTCTCAGCAGTGGATAATGATGATGATGATGACCAGGTGGTCGAGCCTCCTCGCTACCCCCCCGTGGATGATCTCACTGAGAGCCGTCCTTGTGAGCTGCATGTTAAAGTTTTCAACCTATCCTTCAAGGCGGCGGTCGGCATCCTCTTACCTACAAGGTCTTACCATTGCCGTCCGGTCCAAGACGACTTTGTTGTTGTGATGGTGGATGAAGTGTTGAGAGAGTATGAGGGGTTGGTGCTTGAGCACCCTGCAGGTGAAGATGGGGAAATCAAAGAACTGGGAGAAGCCCGTAGAACCACCGTGCAATGGCGGAAGGAGAACATTGTGTTTCCAGGTGAGAAGCCAACAAGCAGTGCCACCTCCGCCTCCTCCGCCACCCGTGCGATCTCCTCCGCGTGATGATTCTCCTCTGCGCGATGATGATTCCCCTATCCATGACCAGTCTCCTCCGCGTGAAAATACTCCGCCGCCTCCTCCTCCTCGTCAGGAGACTCCGCCGCTTCCACCTAAGCAAAAGAGGAAGCGGTCCGCGGCACCTCCTACAGCTCCGAAGAGATCATCAACTCCAATGAGGGAACAGACTCCAGAGTTGTTGCCACATGAGCAGACTGAAGAGCAAAAGGCGTTTCTTGCAACTGCGCCGAAGAAGATGTTTATTCCACCGCAGACAGTGAAGCACTTTGCCGAGACGAGAATGAAGAGACCTGAGCTGAGAGCTGATTATGACCGCTCTCTTGGACAGTCCTCTAGAGCGATGAAAGAAGCAAAAAAAGTCGCACAGCTTGGACAGCAGGACATTCAGGCCGCACCCCACTTCATCGTGGAGCCATATCATGATCCAGAGATGGCATCGATGATCGAACGGGCGGCTAGAGCTCAGGGAGCATCAGTTGAGTACGAAGATTACTATCCAACGGCTCAAGTGGTAAACAAGTATAGATACGGATCTGATCTCGTCAAACCTGGCGAGCTCGCGCGTCTAGGGACTCAGATGCGAAGGTTGCATGACTGGTACCTGAAAGCCTGTCGAAGATGTGAAACCTACATCACGGTGTATCTTAGAGATGAGCATTACTTCCGGGGGGAAGACGAGATAAACATTGAGTTAGAAGAACTGTTTCAGTTATTCAATCAAGACGCCCTCGACAAAGCTGTCATCAGTTGCTACTGCCTGTAAGTGATTTATTTGTGTAATTAAGTTTGTAGCTCATTCATTTGCACTAACAATTATCCTCATTATATTCTTTGTGTACGCTATACATTTAATTATGCAGAATGAAGAAGCTGGAATACAAAAGAGGCAAGCTCCTACCGCTGGGGTTCATAGACCCAAACACAGTTCATGAAGTTACGGTTCGAGACTTCGCCAAGGACACAGAGGACAACATCGTAATGTTTTTAGAGAAGCAAGCAGACAAAGAGGATATATTCTTTCCCTACAACTTCAAGTGAGTGTTATATATAACATACATTATGCTTGTGCACCTTCCACTTTATTCTCGTAATCATTGAGCTATGCTTGTGCAGTTTCCATTTTATTCTCCTAATCATTGATCTTCACCTTGGAGTCGTAAACGTCATGGACTCGAAACGTACAGAATATGCGGAATGGGCGGACATGGCTGCCATCCTCCAGAGGTAGTTTCAATCAATTTCGTATTGGCATCTTCATCTGCTCTAATTCGAAGATATCATCAACTAATCAATTACTCATTTACTCATTATTTTTTGCCGGGCAGGGCTTGGAAACGGTTCATCAATACTGTTCCGGGTGAATGGAAACCGGAGCTTACATTTAGAGATTACCCTGTAAGTAGTACTATATATATAGCTATGTCCGTGAAACTTTATATATGATATTTACTTTCAATACGATGCTTGATTATTAGTTTGATCGAACTATTTTTTCGTAAAGTGTATGAGGCAGGAAAAAGGGAATAACTTATGTGGATACTACGTCTGCACCTTCATGCGTGACATGTCCTGTCCCAAGGGTGGGGATGCCCAAATACACCACACTCGTGTACGATAACAAATTTTCACAATTAATCTTAATTAGTACCATCTATTGTATTGAGTTCCATTCATATATTGATCTCCTTTTTTAAATATAGATGACACGACTGCGGGACACTCTCATAACAGCGGATCAAATAAAAGCAATTCAAGAGGAAATCGCGGGATTCTTTATTACCGAGGTCCTTACCCCAGGTGGAGAGCACTATCGGAAGATCGTGACGGCGGAGGATATTCGTTCAGGAAAAGTTGTATTGTAAATATGCAAGCATTACGTGTACTGTGTTGACTATGTCGTGTACTGTTGACGATGTCTATATATATTCATGACGATTTTTTGTGGTTTCTTGAATGATATATATATGCATTGCTGAAACTCTGCCGCGGCAAGGGAAACAGACTGTTTCTCTGCCGCGGCAGAGAAACGCTGGTACAGCCCAAATCTGTGCCGCGGCAGAGAAATAGCAATTCTCTGCCGCGGCAGAGAAACATAGGCCCGGTTCGTACCACGAACCGGGACCAAAGCCCTTCCAGCGCGAGCTCCCTGGTCGCACCACGTGTTGAGGCCTTTAGGCCCGGTTTATCTTTGAACCGGGACTAAAGGGTACCCCCTTTAGTCCCGCCTAGTTGGTCCCGGTTCAGGAACCGGGTCTAAAGGCCCAAATGGACCGGGCCTATTGCCCAGTTTTCCACTAGTGCTCTTTCAGGCAAACTATACCATGAATTTACTTCAAATTCTTCCTTCTAGATCTTGTCATGTCAACATGATTGCCAAACCTATAATGAAGGGAGTACTCTCTAATGAAAGAATATTAAGACCTAAAGCCAATGGTACATTTTATCATTCATACGCTTCTATGTGGTTACAACCATAAGATAAAACACCTAACCTTCGATGGTAGAGTGCACAGACTGTTGAGACATGGAGGCTTTGTCGCTGCACTTCTTCACCTTAGACATAGATAGTTTAAACTGTAGAGTAAAATGAAGACTACCGAATCATTGACTAGCTAACAAGAATGTAGCTTTATTTGAACCGTCATATAAAACGCTAGATAACAAGGATGTAGCACTTATTTGAAATGTAAAATCAAAGGTTAGCTAACAAGGATGAATCACTTATTTGAACTGTGAGATCAAAGGCTAGCTAACAAGGATGTAGCACTAATTTTAACTGTCACATCATTGGCTACCTAACAACGATCACTAGTAGAAAAAGGGACTTCCGTCCAGGCCTTTAGTACGGGTTTCTTACGAACCGGTACTAAAGGGTGCATTAGTACCGGTTGTACTGCCTAGGCTGCCGACAACCTTTAGTACCGGTTCGTGCGGGACCTGTAGTACCGGTTCAGGACACGAACCGGTATTAAAGGGTTAGCGTCAGCCGGAAAACCTTTAATACCGGTTCGTGACACGAACCGGTACTAAAGGGACCTTTAGTACCGGTTCGGGTACTAAAGGTTTTCTTGCTCCCCACCCACCTCCACCCCCTCTGGATCACCTTTTTTTGCTTTGTAAAATACAAATGAAAATGATAGAAAATTCAAGAAATAAACTGTTTTCAGATTCTTGTATGTTATGCAATCTACTATTCGGTGAAATTAAGAAATTCGAATTTTGACTTTTTTTGCAAAAAAAGTTTGAAAAATGGTAAAACCGTATTAACTTTTGCATACGACGTCGGAAAAAACGTATAATATATCAAAATCATAGTGGAAAAAGTTACATCTGAATTCCATATTTTAGATTCTCAAAATTCCAAATGAAAATATGAAAGCAGGAAGATTTTAATTTTTTTTCCAGAAATTTAGAATTTTATATATTTTTATTTTTTTTAAAATTAAAATTAACAATTATAAGATTTTTTTGAATCACAGAATATTACTATTACTTTTAGCAAATTATAAGATTTTCAAATTTTCGGGTTTTAGGTTTGGCAAAAAATATTAAATTTTTAACAAAATAATTAAAATAATACAAATTAAAAAGGTTAATTTTATTTATTACATCATTACTTTTGTTTAATAAAAAAATTATTTGAAATTTAAACAATAAAGAAATGTGACATTGACCAACATGTTAATAGGATTGATATGATACTACTAATAACAAGATGCGCGCGAAGCATTTGGAAGTGGGATGGGATGGAACTCGGGAGTTAAGCTTGCGTGACCGACTGATACGCGTGAAGCACACGTCCGTTGGGAACCCCAAGAGGAAGGTGTGATGCGTACAGCAGCAAGTTTTCCCTCAGTAACAAACCTAGGTTATCGAACCAGTAGGAGTCAAGGGCCACGTGAAGGTTGTTGGCGGAGGAGTGTAGTGCGGCGCAACACCAGGGATTCCGGCGCCAACGTGGAACCTGCACAACACAATCAAAATACTTTGCCCCAACTTAACAGTGAGGTTCTCAATCTCACCGGCTTGCTATAAACAAAGGATTAAATGTATGGTCTGGAAAATGATGTTTGTTTGCTAAGAACAGCAGAGAACAATGATTGCAGTAGATTGTATTCAGATGTAAAAGAATGGACCGGGGTCCACAGTTCACTAGTGGTGTCTCTCCAATAAGAAATAACATGTTGGGTGAACAAATTACAGTTGGGCAATTGACAAATAGAGAGGGCATAACAATGCACATACATATCACGATGACTACTATGAGATTTACAAAGGGCATTACGACAAAGTACATAGACCGCTATCCAGCATGCATCTATGCCTAAAAAGTCCACATTCGGGTTAGCATCCGCACCCCTTCCAGTATTAAGTTGCAAACAACAGACAATTGCATTAAGTATGGTGCGTAATGTAATCAGCACAAATATCCTTAGACAAAGCATCGATGTTTTATCCCTAGTGGCAACAGCACATCCACAACCTTAGAACTTTGTATCACTGTCCCAGATTCAATGGAGGCATGAACCCACTATCGAGCACAAATACTCCTTCTTGGAGTCACAAGTATCAACTTGGCCAGAGCCTCTACTAGCAACGGAGAGCATGCAAGATCATAAACAACACATATATGATAGATTGATAATCAACTTGACATAGTATTCTATATTCATCGGATCCCAACAAACACAACATGTAGCATTACAAATAGATGATCTTGATCATGATAGGCAGCTCACAAGATCTAACATGATAGCACAAGAGGAGAAGACAACCATCTAGCTACTGCTATCGACCCATAGTCCAAGGATGAACTACTCACACATCAGTCCGGAGGCGATCATGGTGATGTAGAGTCCTCCGGGAGATGATTCCCCTCTCCGGAAGGGTGCCGGAGGAGATCTCCTGAATCCCCCGAGATGGGATTGGCGGCGGCGGCGTCTCTGGAACTATTTCCGTATCGTGGCTCTCGGTAATAGGGTTTTCGCGACGGAGAGTTTAAGTAGGCGGAAGGGCAGAGTCGGAGGGCTAACGAGGGGCCCACACCATAGGCCGGCGCGGGCCCCTCCCTAGCCGCGCCGCCCTATGGTCTGGCCACCTCGTGGCCCCACTTCGTATGCTCTTCGGTCTTCTGGAAGCTCCGTGGAAAAATAAGACCCTGGACGTTGATTTCGTCCAATTCCGAGAATATTTCGTTTGTACGATTTATGAAACCAAAAACAGCAGAAAACAGGGACTGGCGCTTCGGCATCTTGTTAATAGGTTAGTGCCGGAAAATGCATATAAATGATGTAAAGTATGTATAAAACATGTGAGTATTGTCATAAAAGTAGCATGGAACATAAGAAATTATAGATACGTTTGAGAAGTATCAAGCATCCCCAAGCTTAGTTCGTACTCGCCCTCGAGTAGGTAAATGATAACAAGGATAATTTCTAAAGTGACATGCTATCATAATATTGATCAATACTATTTTAAAGCATATGAAGTGAATGAAGTGATTCGAAGCAATGGTAAAGACAATGATCAAACAACTGAATCATATAACAAAGACTTTTCATGAATAGTACTTTCAAGACAAGCATCATTAGGACTTGCATAGGAGTTAACTCATAAAGCAATAGATTCTTAGTAGAAAGTTTTGAAGCAACACAAAGGAAGATATAAGTTTCAGCGGTTGCTTTCAACTTCAACATGTATATCTCATGGATAATTGTCAACACAGAGTAATATGATGAATGCAAATAAACAAGTATGTAGGAACCAATGCACACAGTTGACACAAGTGTTTGCTTCTAAGATAGAAATAAGTAGGTAAACTGACTCAACATAAAGTAAAAGAATGACCCTTCGCAGAGGGAAGCATGGATTACTATTTTTGTGCTAGAGCTTTTATTTTGAAAACATAGAAACAATTTTGTCAACGGTAGTAATAATTCATATGTGTTATGCATAAGACATCCTATAAGTTGCAAGCCTCGTGCGTAGAATACCAATAGTGCTTGCACCTTGTCCTAATTAGCTTGGATTTACATGGATTATCATTGCATAACATATGTTTCAACCAAGTGTCACAAAGGGGTCCCTCTATGCCGCCTGTACAAAGGTCCAAGGAGATAGATCGCATTTGATTTCTCGTTTTTGATTATCTCAACTAAGGACATCCATACCGGGACAACATAGAAAACAGATAATGGACTCCTCTTTAATGCATAAGCAGTCAACAACAGATAATATTCTCATAAGAGATTGAGGATTAATGTCCAAACTGAAACTTCCACCATGATACATGGATTTAGTTAGCGGCCCAATGTTCTTCTCTAACAATATGCATACTCAAACCATTTGATCATGATAAATCACCCTTACTTCAGACAAGACGAACATGCATATCAACTCACATGATATTCAACAAAGGTGTAATAGTTGATGGCGTCCCCAGAAACATGGTTACCGCTCAACAAGCAACTTATAAGAAATAAGATACATAAGCTACATATTCTTTACCACAATAGTTTTTAAGCTATTTTCCCATGAGCTATGTATTGCAAAGACAAAGAATGAAATTTTAAAGGTAGCACTCAAGTAATTTACTTTGGAATGGTAGAGAAATACCATGTAGTAGGTAGGTATGGTGGACACAAATGGCATAGTTTTTGGCTCAAGGATTTTGATGCACGAGAAGTATTCCCTCTCAATACAATGCTTGGGCTAACAAGGTTGTTTGAAGCAAACACAAGTATGAACCGGTATAGCAAAACTTACATAAGAACATATTACAAGCATTATAAGACTCTAGACTGTCTTCCGTGTTGTTCAAACACCTCACCAGAAAATATCTAGACTTTAGAGAGACCAATCATGCAAACCAAATTTCAACAAGCTCTATGGTAGTTCTTCATTAATAGGTGCAAAGTACATGATGCAAGAGCTTAAACATGATCTATTTGAGCACAACAATTGCCAAGTATCAAATTATTCAAGACATTATACCAATTACCACATGAAGCATTTTCTGTTGCCAACCATATAACAATGAACGAAGCAGTTTCAACCTTCGCCATGAACATTAAAAGTAAATCTAAGAACACTTGTGTTCATATGAACGAGCGGAGCGTGTGTCCCTCCCAAACAAAGAATGCTAGGATCCGATTTTATTCAAAAACAAAAACAAAAATAAAAACATACAGACGCTCCAAGTAAAGCACATAAGATGTGACGGAATAAAAATATAGTTTCACTAGAGGTGACCTGATAAGTTGTCGATGAAGAAGGGATGCCTTGGGCATCCCCAAGCTTAGATGCTTGAGTCTTCTTGAAATATGCAGGGATGAACCACGGGGGCATCCCCAAGCTTAGACTTTTCACCCTTCTTGATCATATTGTATCATCCTCCTCTTTTGACCCTTGAAAACTTCCTTCACACCAAACTCAAAACAAACTCATTAGAGGGTTAGTGCATAATAAAAAATTCTCATATTCAGAGGTGACATAATCATTCTTAACACTTCTGGACATTGCACAAAGCTACTGAAAGTTAATGGAACAAAGAAATTCATCCAACATAGCAAAACAGGCAATGCGAAATAAAAAGCAGAATCTGTCAAAACAGAACAGTCCGTAAAGACGAATTTTTTTAGGGGCACTTAACTTGCTCAGATGAAAAAGCTCAAATCGAATGAAAGTTGCGTACATATCTGAGGATCACGCACGTAAATTGGCAGATTTTTCTGAGTTACCTACAGACGGGGCTACTCAATTTCGTGACAGCAAGAAATCTGTTTATGTGCAGTAATCCAAATCTAGTATCAACCCTACTATCAAAGACTTTACTTGCCACAAGAATGCAATAAAATAAAGATAAGGAGAGGTTGCTACAGTAGTAACAACTTCCAAGACTCAAATATAAAACAAAAGTGCAGAAGTAAAATAATGGGTTGTCTCCCATAAGCGCTTTTCTTTAACGCCTTTCAGCTAGGCGCAGAAAGTGTGAATAAAGTATTATCGAGAGATGAAGCATCAACATCATAACTTTCACAATTTGTCACCATAGGTATATTAGATTCTCCATCATCCATAGTGGTACTAAGGGCTTTGTCAATTTTAGGCCTATAATAGTTTTTTGGCTTAGGTACCTTATAGACATACATGAACTTTTGCTCCTTACCCACATAAGCTTTCTCTTTAAACTTAAGAGAAGAAAAAGTTGAACCCAAGGTTTCCATAGCTTCTTCAAGTTCACTAATCCTATGGGTTTGATTACCATGAGTAGCACAAGTTTCTAAGATGGCAATTCTCTCATTAATTCAACCTAGAGATTTATCAAATTTATCAGTGTTATTAAGTAATATTCCCAATTTAGTCTTAATACTTGGAAGATTTTGCTCTATGGTCTCCAACTTTTTCATGACATCTTCAAGAGAGATTTCAATTTTAACTTCATTAACAGGTGGTATTCCAATTAGACTCTCAATAATGCAACTAGCTTCTAAACCAGGAGTGCCTAGGAAATTACCTCCCGCGAGAGTATCAAGAACATACCTATTCCAGCTAGAGATACCAACATAAAAATTCTTAGTGCACCTATGATGAGCGTCACTAGTTCTATACCAAGCATCTTTAAAACTTTCTCCCCCTTGTTGCTTAAACGAACGAACTTCAACTTCAGGATTACTCATTTTAGCAATAGTAAATAAAACAAACTAAATAAAGTAAATGTAAGTAACTAATTTTTTTTGTGTTTTTGATATAGAGAATGCAAACAAGACAGTAAGTAAAGTAATGCAAGTGGCTAATTTTTTTGTATTTTTGATATAGAGAAAGCAAATAAAGCAGTAATAAAATAAAGTAAAGCAAGACAAAAACAAAGTAAAGAGATTGGATGTGGGAGACTCCCCTTGCAGCGTGTCTTGATCTCCCCGACAACGGCGCCAGAAAACAGTCTTGATACGCGTGAAGCACACGTCCGTTGGGAACCTCAAGAGAAAGGTGTGATGCGTACAGCAGCAAGTTTTCCCTCAGTAAGAAACCAAGGTTATCGAACCAGTAGGAGTCAAGGGCCACGTGAAGGTTGTTGGCGGAGGAGTGTAGTGCGGCGCAACACCAGGGATTCCGGCGCCAACGTGGAACCTGCACAACACAATCAAAATACTTTGCCCCAACTTAACAGTGAGGTTGTCAATCTCACCGGCTTGCTGTAAACAAAGGATTAAATGTATGGTGTGGAAAATGATGTTTGTTTGCGAAGAACAACAGAGAACAATGATTGCAGTAGATTGTATTCAGATGTAAAAGAATGGACCGGGGTCCACAGTTCACTAGTGGTGTCTCTCCAATAAGAAATAACATGTTGGGTGAACAAATTACAGTTGGGCAATTGATAAATAGAGAGGGCATAACAATGCACATACATATCACGATGACTACTATGAGATTTACTTAGGGCATTACGACAAAGTACATAGACCGCTATCCAGCATGCATCTATGCCTAAAAAGTCCACCTTCGGTTTAGCATCCGCACCCCTTCCAGTATTAAGTTGCAAACAACAGACAATTGCATTAAGTATGGTGCGTAATGTAATCAACACAAATATCCTTAGACAGAGCATCGATGTTTTATCCCTAGTGGCAACAGCACATCCACAACCTTAGAACTTTCTGTCACTGTCCCAGATTCAATGGAGGTATGAACCCACTATCGAGCATAAATACTCCCTCTTGGAGTCACAAGTATCAACTTGGCCAGAGCCTCTACTATCAACGGAGAGCATGCAAGATCATAAACAACACATATATGATAGATTGATAATCAACTTGACATAGTATTCCATATTCATCGGATCCCAACAAACACAACATGTAGCATTACAAATAGATGATCTTGATCATGATAGGCAGCTCACAAGATCTAACATGATAGCATAAGAGGAGAAGAATACCATCTAGCTACTGCTATGGACCCATAGTCCAAGGATGAACTACTCACACATCAGTCCGGAGGCGATCATGGTGATGTAGAGTCCTCCGGGAGATGATTCCCCTCTCCGGCAGGGTGCCGGTGGCGATCTCTTGAATCCCCCGAGATGGGATTGGCGGCGGCGGCGTCTCTGGAACTATTTCCGTATCGTGGCTCTCGGTAATAGGGTTTTCGCGACGGAGAGTTTAAGTAGGCGGAAGGACAGAGTCGGAGGGCTGACGAGGGGCCACACCATAGGCCAGCGCGGGCCCCTCCCTAGTCGCGCCGCCCTATGGTCTGGCCACCTCGTGGCCCCACTTCGTACGCTCTTCGGTCTTCTGGAAGCTCCGTGGAAAAATAAAACCCTGGGCGTTGATTTCGTCCAATTCCGATAATATTTCCTTTGTAGGATTTCTGAAACCAAAAACAGCAGAAAACAGGGACTGGCGCTTCGACATCTTGTTAATAGGTTAGTGCCGGAAAATGCATATAAATTATGTAAAGTATGTATAAAACATGTGAGTATTGTCATAAAAGTAGCATGGAACATAAGAAATTATAGATACGTTTGAGACGTATCACCGACCGGGAAGTTTGACCAAGGGTAAGTAATTTGAATAGAGATTAAGTGTAATTAGAGACTAACGGAAATACTAGAAATTCTGAAAAACAATAAAAAAAGAGGGAGTGAAAAATAATTAGAAAAAATGGATAATTTTTTTTAACGAAATAGCATTTAGTACTGGTTCGTGTTACGCACCGGTACCAAAGGTCTCCAGCCCCGCGGGCTCCGCCGTGCCCACGTGGAGGCACCTTTAGTACCGGTTCGTAAGGAACCGGTAACAAAGGGGGAGGCTTTAGTACCGAATCTTTAGTACCGGTTCCAAAACCGGTACTAAATGCCCTCTGGAACCGGTACTAAAGGGGGTTTCTCTACTAGTGGATGTAGGTCTTATTTGAACTATCAGATCATTGGCTAGCTTAACAAAGATCTCACACTGATTTTTTACTATCAGATCATTAACTAGCTAACAAGAAATGGTAGTTTATAGATCCCAATGCACACTAATTAAACCATAAACAATGTTCTATGTAAGGTTGGTCATAGTGGGAGTAACTTAGACTAGTAACATATGCCATGTTACTAGTCTAGGTTACTACTACCTTCATAGTGGGTAGTAACTTATATGTGGTGTCATGCATTGTGTCATTTATTATGTTATAGACTCATTTTGCCTTGGGTGTGTGATGTTATGGTAACATAGCTAGTTACCACCTCACTCTTTTTCTTCATTTATTGGCATGCCATGTCACCAAAATGTCTTGAGATATGTGATGTTACTAGCTATGTTACTCCCACTATGAGCAGTCTAAACAATCCCATACATCCCAATGCCCTGCAAATTTAACCATAGATACGAGTGATTGGGTATGGACCTAATGATGGAGGATTGCACTCCACCGCGGCAGATGGTATGGTCCGGCGTGGCCTGCGCGTGGACACTGTGGTAGTGATTATGCTAGGGCATGGTGGAGAGGTGCACTCCACTGCGCTCGAGGTCCGTTTCGCCGCAACAGTATATGCAGTCGATCCAGCCTATTGGAGAGTTGCACGCAACCGTTGTCGAGTTTCATGCCGCCACAGTACATAATATGGTTCGTCGTGGTGTATGCGTGGACACCGCGGTCATCCATTATGCTAGGGCGTGCCGCACACTGTCGGACTGTGATGCGAGGCAGAGGGCTAGTGTTCGTGTGAGTGGAAGTTTGTTTTTTGGATAAGGCTGAGACTGTTCTGTGTGATTTTTAAGGAAAATAACTTAATTATTACGAGAACTTTTGCTTTATCGAATTTTGGCAAGTCACGTGTTAAATATCGCATATCCCCAATATTTATTTGATTAACACATTTCTATATAAACATTAAACAGCCTCATTTCATTATATATAGGGGATATGAGTACACGTGTACATGTAACACATTTGTACGATATGCGTGGCATTACACTTTGTGATCCAAAATGATATTAAGCTACAAAAATAAATCAGAACACATCAATTACTAGAACTACTACTAGATGATTAATTAGTACAAACTACTACACTACAATAGAGCTCAATTAGCTCCTATTAAAATTTCTTAACAACTTTCTGCAGCGCTAACGCTATAGTTTGCACGTCGGCAGCGATGGATCCACAAGCGTTCCTCATGCCTCTCACACGATCATTCGACTGAGCCTGCACTTCCGTGATTGACAGTTGCATGTTGTGGGTGTACTTGGCCTCCCTCCGTCGGTGGCTTTCATGGATCTCGCCGTGCCAGAGCTTGTGCCACGCTTGCGGGACCTCCAATGGGTGCGGGGGATCATACCACCACATAAACAAGCATGCTCTTCCCTCGTCCTTTTGAAGAAGATGCGTCCGAAGCTCTTGTAGCGTGCCACTGTATCAGAGTGCGATGAGCCTGCCAACGCAGTCACAACACACGGTCTAGTCGTCTTGTTTCCCGAACCAGGAGAAGGCCTCGATATGTCCTATACTCTAGGAAGGTTCAGTTTGAAAGAAAAGGAACAAATTTTCCGAAATGGGGGAAATATCACCCCAACTTTTGCATCCAAGGGATGCACACGTTTTTTTATTAGATTATTCACAACACCTTACAAAAAGAACTACAAAGATCGCACCGAAGCCACCAAAACTAACGACAGCTCGCTAATCCTATAAAACCGATGGGGGGATCAATGAACAGAGCCAACACCTTGACATCACACCAACGCGCATCACCAAAAAACGAAGGCCACGACAAGTCGCCCAATGGCGAGCAGGTGTCACAACCGGTCCGGCAGACCCTCGACGCGTACCATCATACACGCTCCAGAAGTCCTCGCCGCCACCGTCTTCCGCATACCCATCTTCAGGAGAGATCAATGCAATGACCTTGCGAGGCCTGCCACCAATGCCACCATGACGCTAGACAGCTCCACCACCCGGCGCACGTCGAGCATGACGTATCCAACGATGCTACCCTGCTGCACCATGCCGCCGAGATTCTCCATCCACTAGTGGAAAACAGGCCTTTTGATCCGGGTGGTTAGGGCCTTTTGTCGCGGGCGGCCAGCCGCGACAAGCAAGGCGCGATAAAAGGGTGGCCTTTTATCCCGGGTCACTTACGACCCGCGACATAAGGTCCACCACGTGGCAGCCGCGGGGCGCGCAGGGCACAGGCCCTTTTGTCGCGGGCGGTATTACCACCCGCGACAAAAGGCCCTCTACGTGGCGCGCGCACAACGCTTCTGCTTTAGGGTTTGAGGGGTGCAGCACCCCTCCCCCCCGCCACCGACCGCCTGTTATTTCATTTTTTTCGTCCGAAAATAAAAGTTGCATATATTTGTACGCTACTAGAAGTTGTACACATTCATTCATTATATATATATAGATCGATCAAACAAAGATTGGAAGCAGAAGTCGATTCCCCTTACACATATTCGTAGGTTCCCTACATATATACATGGAGCTCACGATCGACAAACGGTACTAACGACCGTCTATTTGGAGGTAGAACAACTATCTGGACTAAACAAGCCTTTGTTGTTTATTACTTCTCTAACCAAAAGTCCCGCCAGTTCCTCCGCGATTCCTAGTGCGTGTTCCTTTGGTTGGAGTCTGTCCCGCATGAAGTCGACCTATATACGAAAATGAGATGAGTATGACTATATCAGTCTTGATAACGAAATATTGATGATAATAAATAAAGTTGTGAATGTTATTGCTTACGTCGAATTTATTTCTGTTCTGCTTCTCAGTGGTTAACATGCGAATGGACTCGCAAACGTAGTATCCACATAGATTCGTCCCTTGTGGCTGCTGGGGGCACGGTACAGGATTAAATGTTAGCTTCTTTGCAAAGGTAATCTCCTTATGAACATTCTTCAAAGCTTGCCAAGCCCTGCCATGCAAAAGAATGATTGAATGAGTGGATAATTAATTGATATCTCACGAAAGATAAAGCGCGGCGATGAAGGAAATTACACTTGGAGCAACTTCTGCAAGTCCTGGAACCCGTCCAGGCCTCTACTCAGTGGGTCTTTTACTTCAACTATTCCCTTATCAGGTTGAATGTCTAGTAGAATCCAGTGGAAGCTGCACATGTTATGCATATACGTCAGGAATTACACTTAACATCGAGTAAGAAAAATTGAATGTGCATATATAAAAGATCATTAAGACTCTCACTCGTAGTTGTAAGGAAACAATATTGAATCACAGAAATATTGCTGCCCCAAAAACCTTAGTAGGTTTCCCCCCGTTTCTTCGCGTTTATGCTTCACCGTTTCAACATGTATTTTATCTGGGTCAACAAACCCAACATTGATAATATTATTACTTTTGCACTCACTGATCTTCAGTCTGCAAAAGAGAACCCATAAGATATAATGAGTATATATATGCAATGAAAACGAACATGAACTGAATGAAAATGAACTTATATGTAGTTAACAACTTACAAGCAATAGCAACTCATGAGAGATTTGTCGAGGGCTTCTAGATTGAATAACTGCCAGAGTTCATTCATCTCAATATGGATCTCCTCCTTTCGGTAGTAATATTCCCATGGTATACTCGCCACGATGTACATTTTTTTCTCCTTGCATGCATCAAGGTACCACTGATGCAAATTCCGCATATGTGTTGGTAGTTTATGCAGCTGCTCTCTGCTGACCAAGTCGGCCCCGTAGACAAATTTAGGAGCTATATCAGCAGTGGGTAGTGCAGCATCTGCTGCAAGTAGCAATTCCTCCACGGAAACTTTACAGGCAGCCGCTAGGCTAGCAGCTTCTTCCATATCGAAACCACCATGTTCCTGGTATACCTTGGGAACATTAAACACTTTGAGTGCTGGGATCGATTGTTTGGGCTGAGCACCGAGGAGGGGAACTTCCTTTCTCTTTTTGCCTTTTGTCGTTTGCTTGGCCTTGAGGGGTGCACTTGTTGAACTTGACCTTTTCTCATCTGCACTTCTAGCTGATGATTTGCTCGTGACGCGTGTTTGCGAGAGGGAGAGGGTCTCGGCGGCGCGTGTTTGCGAGAGGGAGAGGGTCTCGGCGCGTGTTTGCGAGAGGGAGAGGGCGCGTGTTTGCGAGAGGGGGAGGGTGTCGGCGACGGGTTTTTGCGAGGGGGGAGGGAGTCGACGTCAGTTGTTTGCGAGAGGGGTGTCGGCGCGTGTTTGCGAGAGGGAGAGGGCGCGTGTTTGCGAGAGGGGGAGGGTGTCGGCGACGGGTTTTTGCGAGGGGGGAGGGAGTCGACGTCAGTTGTTTGCGAGAGGGGTCTCGGCGGGTGTTTGCGAGAGCGGTGTGTTTGCGAGAGGGGTGTGTCGGCGGGTGTTTGCGAGAGGGGTGTGTCGGCGGCGGTTACAACAAAATTTAAACTACAAATTTGAACTAACTAATTACATTTAACAAAAATAAACTAACTAATTACAACAAAGTACTTACAAAATTTAAACTACAAATTTGAACTAACTAATTACAACAAAAATAAACTAACTAATTACAACAAAATACTTACAAAAATAAACTAACTAATTACATACTAAAACTAACTAACTTAATGGATATGTCGTTTCTGCTCCCGGGAGCACATGCTCCTGGTTTTTAAAATAAAATTTCACCATATTATTTAATGTCAAAAAATTCTGACAAAAAATGTCACAGATACATCTTGATGTTCTATGTGTTTGCAAAGTCGTTTCACAAGACATTTGCTTGTCATTTTTACACATGACACAAAAAATGTTGGTTTCGCGCGGAACTTGGCATACACACATGGATTGTTGACATATACGCGTGAATTACTAAATTACTAACTAACTTAAAAACTAAATTATTAACTAACTAAATTACTAACTAACTTAAAAACTAACCAATTAAATACATAAAAACTAATTAACAAGAAAACTAATTAACTAACTTAATACATAAACTAAATTATTAACTAACTAAATTACTAACTAACTTAAAAACTAACCAATTAAATACATAAAAAACTAATTAACAAGAAAACTAAGAAATAAAAAAAAAGGGGCGACGGCGCGCGCGGCCGCCGGTACTGCCACGCGCCGGTGGCTACCTGTCGAGGCGCGCGACGCGGCGGCAGAGGAGGTCGCGAGGAGGCGGTGGCGCGGCGGCAGGGGAGGTCGCGAGGAGGCGGCGGCGCGCGGCGGCGCGGCGGCAGGGGAGGTCGCGAGGAGGCGGCCGGCGCGCGGCGGCGCGCAGAGGAGCTCTCGCGGAGGAGCTCGAGGTGCGCGGCGGCGGCAGAGGAGCTCCAGGGGACGGAGGCGCGGCGCAGAGCTCTTCCCCGATGGCCGGAGGTGGGGGCGGCGGCGGCGGCTAGAAAATCCGGCAGCCTGGCGGCGCTTTTTTGGTCTAGGGTTGGCCACCAATGTCGCGGGTGGTTGCTCCGCCCGTGACGCGGAGGTTATATACCCCCACCCCCTTTTGTCGCGGGGGGGGGGTAGACCCGCGACAAAAGACCCCCCCCTTTTGTCGCGGGTCGAGCCACCACCCGCGACAAAAGGGTGTGGGGGCTGATCCGTGGCAAGTGAATCCAACGGCTCCGGCTGATCCGTGGCAAGTGAATCCAACGGCCAGGAGCCGTTGGACGAGGATCAGTCCCTCAGACCCCTTTTCTATGTTTCTAACTGCGGCTTGTTTTTGCCTTCGGGCATGGAGCTCATCCTGCTCCTAGGGTTTGCCACTTGGGCGCTGTTCTTCTCCGCCGTCTCTGCCGGCGTTGGAGGACTTTGGTCTCCGGTGGAAACGAGGAAGATGGCGGACTTTGTATCCTCGCTGTTCTTTTCTTCTTGTATTTGTAATCGTACCTGTACTGTTTTCCTACTTGGTTAAATACAAGTTCTACGCTTTCAAAAAAAAAAAAACTTGCAAATAAGGAGCAGATTACTCTCTTATTGCTTTGGATAATATAATTTCACAATCAGTTCAGTATACTTGGTAAAAAGAAGACCTAGCTAGAGAGAACCAAGGTTTCACCCCTGTGCACCGCCGCCGTGCCACTCGTGTCGCGTCCCCGTGCCACGTGTCGCCACCGCTTCCACGTGCCTCGCTCCGCCGACGCCGGCGTGCGACGTGTAGCCACCGCTGACACGTGCCTCGCCCCGCCGATGCCGGCGTGCGACGTGTAGCCACCGCTGACACGTGCCATGCCCCGCGTGCGCTATATAGAGCGACGAGTGCGGGCGCAACCACACGTCGCCACCGCCTCCGCTCATTCATCTCCGGGATGCCTCCATGTCGTCGAGGGGCGTCCGGTTTCCGTGGCGTTCGAGTGCGTCCGAGCGGTAGGTTCACCGCCGAGATACGCGCCGGTGGCTTCCGCCTCACCCTCGGCACGTACAACACGCCGGAGGAGGCGGCGCGCGCTTACGACGCGGCGGCGTGGCGCTTTCGGCGGCCAGGGCACGACATGAACTTCCCGGATGTTGAATCGCTAGAGGAGGCGGAGTTCCTCGCGCCACCGCCGTGCCTCGTCACCGACGAGGACCGTCGCCGGCATCGCCGTGTGTGCAGCGCAGGATCGCCATCGCCGAGCGCGACGAGCAGTTGATGCGCCAGTGGAGGGCGCGGTCCCCCGACGCGTTCTTTGCTAACCTTAGGGCACAACGCAGGTCCAACAGGCGCCACCGTCGGGCCGTCGCCGCCTTCGAGCTCGAGAACTCGAATACAACTTGGACCGAAAACGACCCTCGGTGGGATGACCTTTGGACGGAGACAACCTCCGACGACGAGTAGAGACTAGACTAGTAATTTATCTATTTTATTGTAATTTCAATAAAGTCGTTGTCGGTTCTATTAGTTTAAATTTAGTTTATAAAGTCGTTGTCGGTTGTTTTTGTTCAATAAAGTGGTTGACACGAAATTTATTACGATTGAACTGAAATTAAAGTACAGAGCTCAACTGAAAAATAAGATACATGGCCAGATTCGAATGTTGGAGCCATTCAATCATAGTCGTGCCTAGTCCTATACACGTCGCCACTGTAGTCATCAAAGTCGCCGACGTCATCGTCGCTAGCATCGGGGTCGCGGTTGTCGAACCTCGGCGGATGACCACGCGTGGGCTGGGATTGAGGGTAGCGCAGGCGGGGGCCACGATAGGCCAGGACGCTACGGAGAGTCCGGCCGCGCCACCACATCCGACGGCCGGCCTCGTTGAAGTTCGAAGGAGGCGGGCCGTCCTCCTCGTACACTGGCAACCGCCCTCTCACGCCGAGTGATGAAGAAGCTGTCCCATGTCGGGCTGTAGTCGGGATGCCACTGGGGATTCCTCCGCTGCTCAGGCGTGAGCTCGAAATAGTAGTGGTTCGTGATGGCCATCTCGCGTGGCACACCTACAGGTATAGGAGGGACCGGTACGCCTCCGACGCTCAGCAACCAGCCGGTCGGGACGCGGTAGCCGGGCGGGCAGGGGTAGTTCGAGGCGCAAAGCGCCTCCGCCTCCCGGGGTGTTAGACATACGATGGAAGCCATGGGAGAGAGTGATGAGGTTTGCAGATATGAGAGTCCAAGCCTACATATATATAGTGGAAAAATGGCGGGAATGCGGGAAGAAAATAGGCGGGAACGAAGTGGCGCGCGAAACTTTCATCCCGGGTGGAGGCTCAAACCGCGACAAAAGACTGGGGGAGGCTTATCTAGGAGGGCCTTTTGTCACGGTTGGTGGCTGCAACCGCGACTAAAGATGTCGGCAGGATAATAAGGATGTGTCGGTAACCTTTTGTCACGGTTGGTGGCTGCAACCGCGACTAAAGCTGTCGGCAGGATAAGGATGTGTCGGTAACCTTTTGTCACGGTTGGTGGCTGCAACCGCGACTAAAGGTGTCGGCAGGATAAGGACGCGTGGGTGGTCGCTGTGCTCGATGAGATAAAGCATGTAGCGCACGACGGCCTGTCGAAGGAATAAGACAAAGTAGAAGCGGTGCCGTGCCTATAAAAGGAGCATCGATACGCCTTGCCAAGCAGATCAACAAGCCAAGCACAGTTTAATCTTCATTATTACATAAATGTAGAGATTGTCTTGGGAACTATATATGAAGAATACATTATTACATCGCCATCTAGTGTTGTGATCTTCTACGCCGTAGCCATGGAGAATCTTCATCATTTAGCAAGATGCTTGGGTCAATTTTCACCGTGAAGGGCGGAATTTCTTTAAACTTATTATAATCTTCTGACATGTCTGTCTTGTCATCCACTCCCACGATGTTTCTTTTCCCCGAAAGAACTATGTGGCGCTTTGGCTCCTCGATTGATGTATTCTTTTGTTGATTTCTTTTTCTTGATTTGCTAGACATGTCCTTCACGTAGAAAACTTGAGCCACCTCGCTGGCTAGGACAAAAGGCTCGTCCAGGTACGCAAGATTGTTGGGATCCACTGTTATCATACCGTACTTATCGTCAATATGTATAGCGCTGAGCTTCACCCATTTGCACCGAAACAAAGGGACCTTAAAAGTGGGACCATAGTCAAGTTCCCATATCTCCTCTATGTATCCATAATATGTGGTGGTCTGCCCATTCTCGTCTGTTGCATCGAAGCGGACACCGCTGTTTTGGTTGGTGCTCTTTTTATCTTGGTCGATCGTGTAAAATGTATTCCCATTTATCTCGTACCCTTGGAATGTACATATGTTTGAAGATGGTAACCTGGCCAACAAGTACAGCTGCTCCACCGCAGATGGGTCATTAATGAGATGTCTTTGCAACCAACTGCCGAAGGTATTCATGTGTTGACGTGTAATCAAGGACTCGGGCTGGCCGGGTTTATTTCTCGTAAAACATTCTTATGTTTCTCGATGTACGGAGCCACCAAGCTGGAATTGTATAGAAGCGTGTAGTGCGCTTGATTGAAAGAAATCTTGTCCCTCCACACCGTTGCTTTCCTTCCTAGTGTGCCTTTTCCAGTCAGCCTCCCCTCATACCGAGATTCAGGAACACCAATCGGCTTAAGGTCAGGAAGAAAGTCAACACAAAACTCAATGACCTCCTCAGTTCCGTAGCCCTTTGAGATACTTCCTTCCGGCCTAGCTCGGTTATGAACATATTTCTTTAAGACTCCCATGAACCTCTCGAAGGGGAACATATTGTGTAGAAATACAGGACCGAGAATTCTAATCTCTTCAACTAGGTGAACGAGGAGGTGCGTCATAATCTTGAAGAAGGATGGTGGGACCAACAACTCGAAGGCGACAAGACATTGGACCACATCTTCCTGTAATTCGACAAAGTTTCGGATCCATTACCTTCTGAGAAATTGCGTTCAGGAATGCACATATCTTCACAATGGCTAGTCGAACATTTTCTGGTAGAAGTCCCCTCAATGCAATCGGAAGCAATTGTGTCATAAGCACGTGACAGTCATGGGACTTCAGGTTCTGGAATTTTTCTCCTTCATATTTACTATCCCCTTTATATTCGACGAGAAACCAGACGGAACCTTGATACTGAATAGGGCTTCAAAAAAGATCTCCTTCTCTTGTTTGGTAAGAGCATAGCTGGCAGGCCCTACAAACTGCCCTGGATGATTGCCGTTTCGTCCTTTATGAAGTTCCTGGTCCTCCGTGCTTCAGTTGTATCTTTTGTCTTTCCATACACGCCCAGAAAACCTAGAATATTCACACAAAGATTCTTGGTCAGGTGCATCACGTCGATTGCAGAGCGGACTTCCAGGACTTTCCAATATTCTAGCTCCCAGAAAATAGATTTCTTCTTCCACATGGGCGCGTGTCCGTCATCGTCTTTCGGAACAGGTCGACTGCCTGGACCCTTTCCAAAGATAACATTTAAATCCTTGACCATGTCAAATATATCAGCACCACTACGGGGGACAGGCTTCGGACGGCGGTCTGCCTCGCCATCGAAATGCTTGCCATTTTTCCTTAAGGGATGCTTGCGCGGAAGGAAACGACGATTGAACGGGTACACAACTTTTCTGCTTTTTCCCAAATATTTACTTTCAGTCTCATCTAAACAGTGTGTGCATGCATTGTATCCTTTGTTCGTCTGTCCTGAAATGTTACTGAGAGCAGGCCAATCATTGATGGTTACGAATAGCAACGCTCGTAGGTCAAATTCTTGCTCCGTGTGCTCATCCCACACACGTACACCTGGTTTGGCCCACAACTCCAAAAGTTCATCGACTAATGGCCTTAGGTACACATCAATGTCGTTGCCCGGTTGCTTTGGGCCTTGGATAAGCACTGGCATCATAATGAACTTTCGCTTCATGCACAACCAAGGAGGAAGGTTGTAGATACATAGAGTCACGGGCCAGGTGCTGTGACTGCAGCTCTGCTCCCCAAAAGGATTCATGCCATCTGTACTTAGACCAAAGTATAAGTTCCTTGCCTCACCTGCAAAATCCGGAAACTCTCTCCCGATGTTTCTCCACTGCCGACCATCAGCGGGGTGCCTCAACATCGCGTCTTTCTTACGTTCTTCCATGTGCCATCGCAACAACTTGGCATGCTCTTTGTTTCTGAACAAACGTTTCAACCGTGGTATTATTGGAGCATACCACATCACCTTCGCAGGAACCCTCTTCTGGGTGGCTGCTTCCCTCAACATCACCAGGGTCATCTTTTCTGATCTTATACCGCAATGCACCACATATCGGGCATTTATTCAAATTCTCGTACTTCTCACCGCGGTAGAGGATACAGTCATTAATGCATGCATGTATCTTCTGCACATCTAATCCTAGAGGGCAGACAAGCTTCTTTGCTTCATATGTACTGACGGGCAATTCATTATTTCTTGGAAACAGCTTCTTTAATATTATCATCAATTTCTCAAATCCCGAGTCAGTCACACCGACCTCTGCCTTCCATTTCAGCAATTCCAATATGCTACCCAGCTTTCTATGCCCATCTTCACAACCTGGGTACAACAATTTGTGGTGGTCCTCTAACATCTTGTCGAACTGCAACCTCTCCTTATCCGTGTCACAGTCTCTTCTTGCATCGAAATGGCCCGACGAAGATCATCATCAACAGGATCATCTCGATGCCTGTTCTTCACCTCCTTCTTCTTCATTGTCGTCCATTGCGGTATCAAAGCATTCAGAGAACATAGATCGATAGTACTTCTCATCATTATCTTCTTCCTCATCGCCGTCTTCCATCATAACCCCTTCTTCTCCGTGCTTGGTCCAAACATTATAACTGGACATGAACCCAAACCGAAGCAGGTGGCTCTTAATATCTCTTGAGCAAGAGTAATCCTTCTCGTTCTTACATTTTAGACATGGACAGCACATAAAACCTTGCTTCGACTTGTTGGCCTCGGCCACAAGCAGGAAAGAATTCACGCCCTCTCTGAAAACGGGAGCACATCGGTTACCGTACATCCATGGATGACTCATCTGCATCATAAGTACAATTATATATGTATCAGATGCAATCACCTTGCTAAAATTAATATTGTACGGACTATGCATATATATATAGTCGAGAAAATAGTTGCTAACCTTTTTGGATCAAAAAGAGGAGAAATCTTATCAAATAAAACCAAGTGGCATCCCTCTCACAAGCATTCCATCAAACACCTCTTGTGCACATGTAGAAAAAATGAGCTAGCATACACCTCCACCTTCACCACCAAGGAAAAAATGAGGTGGGGGGGTGGCTGGCTGCTTCTATATATATAGGGCGGGGACATTTTGTCGCGGGCCGTATTACGACCCGCGACAAAAGGGGTGGCCACGTCGCTCCTACCCCTTTTGTCGCGGGTCGTAATACGGCCCGCGACAAAAGGCCGCGACAAAAGCCTCCGCGCGCTCCACATGGTTTCGGGGCGACGTGGCCAGGCCATTTGTCGCGGGTGCAGGCGCGCCTGCGACAAAAGGCTCCCACGGAAGCCCTGTTTTCCACTAGTGATCTTCAACACGAAAGAAAAACGTCACTCCACCTCAGGACCCTACAGCTTGCATCTGCTCCATAGACGATGCCCCCAGGAGGGAGAACGACGCCATACGTCGCCATCGTCCGATCCGGGATCGGATCTAGGATTTCTCCCGGAGCAGCATGAGTAAGAAGCCGTAGACTGCGCGACGATGCCTTAAAGAAGGTAACGGCGCGTGACGTCGCCATCGTCCGGCATGACCAAAATTAGAGCACGGTTTTCACCGGCAGCTACACTTGCCAACTCATTGCTGAGACTGGACATGAAATCAAAATATCCCCACGAACAACCCCAATCTGGCCTTCCGTCTCTGACGAAGAAGACGAGCACCACCGCCATACCCGGAGCTGCTGCCCCAGGCCACCTCAATACACGGGAGAAGCCCAGGAAAAACGCCGCAGCCGCAGGGAGGATTAAGGGCGGACACACGGGCCAGCCTAGGCCCATATAGGCCCAGATCAAAGACCCGCCGTCGAACCCGGCCGAACCGCCACCACGTCACGCCGCCCCTGGCCGTCGCTGCCCCGCCATCGCCCTCGATAAAGTGGAAGGAACCGGTGGAGGCCGCCGCCGCCACGCCACCGGGGCTTTGCCTAGCAGCGCAGAGGGAGACGATGGCATGAGAGGGGACTTGAGGAGGGGACGGGTAGAGGGCCACCGGCGGCCTCCCAGGCGCGGCGCCACCACGTGGGGAGGGTTAGGTCGTGCGGGGACGGTTAGGTCGTCCTGTTGGCGCCGCTAGATCCAAGCCTCATCTTCCAAAACAATAAAGGAAAAGAACAAATGAATGTGTGAGAGATAAGTCGAAAAATCCTCATGTATGTCGAAAACTTCAAGAATAAAAATTTAAAAAATCCCCAATGTGAAAACCCCAATGCAAGTTTCTACCATCTGTAGTTTCAGAATTATTTTTAGATTGTTTCACAACTTAGAAATACAACTTAACTTACATAATATAAAATGAAATTGTTGGGTTCAAATGATCAGCTCTAATGGAGCTAAGGAAAAAAGTTAACATTAGAAATCAATTAAGGTTGGTAAAACATATTGTTTCTAATATGTTCATGACTGCCATGCGATCACATCAAAATCAGACTTCTTTGCAGCAGTTTTGTCTCTGGTAGACAAGTTGCTCGCCAAGTAGATGTGGCAAATGAGTGGAAGTGGACGCTTGCACTGAGAACGAAGGATAAGTTCATGAGTATCGCTCGAAGCTCCAGTTCGGGAAGCGCATTTTGTGTTTTTTTTTCTGGGTTCACATCCGATTTCAAGATTCAAACTAGGGTGACTACAATTTTGGTGCGGCGTTCGAAGACCCATGACAAAAAAAAAAGCAAGTGGTGGCAGGGAAACCTGGCCTAGATGGTTGTGGTAATATAATGAACAAGCAAGGTGCAAGCTCTTGAGCTAAATACACCTTAATTGCCACAAGTTGACTTCTTTATATATCGTCTGTCGGTCCAATTTTAGCAGCACATAGACCATATCATAGATCACAATGATGAACAAACATTTGAGTTATGACTTTGTTACAAAAAAAACACCTCCTAGATTTTTACATATGTCCTCTAGTAAATGTAAATTTAGTAGTGCTACAAATTGAATGATTTCTTTTCATATAATGTAAATAAAAAAATTCTAAAATTTATGAAGTCAAGTTTCTATGGATAGGAACTTCCATCAATATTTTAAAAAATCCTCAAACCTTACAAATACGAGTTTTTCCTAAAGAATTAAATTAAATTGTGGGGTTCAAAACAATCATTTCTAACATTTAAAAGCAACAAAAAACATTGTAAATCTATTAAGTGTGAGATACCTATTGTTTTTAGGCTCATCACCACCCCTCATTACATCGGAATCGGATGAGAGATTCAGAACAATTATGCCTTTAATAGACAAGTTGCTCGCCAACCAGCCGCACTATGTGAGTGGAAGTTGACACAAATAGTGACATCGGAGGAAAGTTCATGAGGAATCATGTAAGCTTCAAAGTGGGAAAAGCCCACGCCGCTCTTTTTTGTGTTGGGTCAGCCTAGATTGCAAGACTCCAATTAATCATTGTCGGGCGCAGCCTTTGAAGACTCAGGGGAAAACATCAAGTGGTAGACGTGAAACTCCCCCTTGAGATTCTTGTCACTAATGAGGGCGCAAGCTGCAACCTATGAAACTTAATATAGGTTGACTTTTAGATGTTTCTGTAAGCCCACTTGTAGCAGTAGTGTTGTCTTTCATAGCCAAGCTGCCAAAATGCTGCACCACGCGAGCAGTAGTGGACACAGAATGTGACATTGTAAGATGAGGACCTGTGGATTTGTAGATACTCTATCACGAAAAACAGTGTTGTTGCTGCTTTTTCTTTCTCTTGGGTCACTTCTGATTGCAAAATTCAATAGTGGTGACTAAACTGTTGGCCAAACCCTTCAAACGGTCAAGGAAAAACACAAGTGGTAGCAATTAATGCAAGTTGGTCCATATGTTTTTTGTAATTATTGAGGGAGCTAGAAAGCATGCTCAATACAAGTTGGTTGTCACAATTTGACATCTAGATTGTTTTTGTAAGTCCACTTGTACTTGCATATATACACACAGTAGAAGGGAAGGAATCGGGTTTTTTTTTTTTTTTGAAATGGGAGAACGCGGAAGGGATCATACAAAATAGAAGCAAGAGGAAGGCCTTCAAGATCAACACAAGGTTCTCGTTCCAACTTCCAAGCTGTTTTTCAGCCCTTTCGTAACTCCAGCCGTACACACACATAGAACAACAAAGAGTGCTGTTTATGATCAGCAAAAACAAGGGAAACCCCAACCAACATAAAAATTGGTTTCTGAATTTTCTGCATTTTTTTGCAGATGTTTCGACAAGCCCACTATTAAATTCGAATTTCAATATTGGTACAAATTCCTTGATATTTTAATAATAGATAAAAATATTGTGGACTCAAGTTTCTATCCATCTATCCATGCATGATATTTTTATTTCTCAAAACAGAGAAGGTGATCTAACTAAAATACTCTCTTAAAAATCTTTTATAACAGCGTAAAGCAACAAAAGGTTCCACATTCATTATGTATTAAGCCCAAGAAAAAATGATTATCTTCCATGCTTAATGATGTCCAAATCACATTAGATTCTATTATCTTTTATAGACAAGTTGTGCACCAAAATGCCACAACATGAGAGCGGAAGCGGTCATACATGGTGACGAGAAATGATGAAAAGTCAGTGGATTCATATAGATTCTCGACCACATAAAATAATGTTGCCTCTATTGTTTTCATTTGGTCACTTTCAACAGAAAGATCCAAATATGTGCTACTGATTTGTTGGGCAGAAACTTCAAACGGCCATGAAAAACACAAGTGGTAGCAAGGCAATTTGGTCCATACGATTCTCAAAATTTATGAGGGAGCTAGACACAAGCTCTCAAGCTCAATAAAAGTTGCTTCTCACAATTTGACTTCTAGATCTTTTTGTAACGCCACTTGTACCAACACAGACCAACATTGAGCATTGTGATAAACAACAAGTAATTAAGGGAATTCTCTAACCAACCAAAAGTTTTAAGTTGTGAATTTGCTACTGGCTGTTTGTTGTATTTTAATTTTATATAATTATTAAATGTAAAATTTCACATTGGTACAAATAGCATGATTTTATTTGGGAAAGCAATTAATGAATTAAAATTACATTCTGAAGTCAAGTTTATATCCATATGTACTTCCATCATTTTATTCCAATTTTTAATGCTTAGCAAAAGATTTTTTATTAAATAAAGTCTGGGAAAAAAATCGGTTATTACGAAGAAAAGGTCCCGCATTTGTTATGTAGTAAGCACAATTGGCTTTTCGATTCTCCTTAGTGCCTATATCACATCAGGATCTGATGATTTCTATATAGTACTATAGTCTTCTATAGACACATATGTGCCTCCTACATAACACACTGTCTGAGTGATGGTAGACATCGGCTGTGCCATTGAAGGATGAGATCATGTGGATTCCTAGATTCTTGTGCATATAACACGATGTTGCCGTTCTTTTATTTTTCATTGGGTCACTTTTGATAAATATGTTAACATTAACGTTATTATAGATTGTGGGCGCAACCTTTGAAAGCTCGAGAAAAAACAAGGTGTAGCAAGGCACCTTGGTCAAGATGGACCTCACATTTAATGAGGGAGCTAAACACAAACTCTCAATATCAATACATGTTGGTTGTCTCAAGCTAAGTTTTTGCTCTTTTCGTAACTCCACTATCAGCACATAAACCCACATAGGGCGCTATAATCCACATAACGAGGAAAGCCAATAACCAATAAGAAAATTTGGGTTCTGATTTCCCCTAAATTGATTTGTGTATTTTTCAAAAGTTCACTATAAAATACAAAGTTCATTATTGGTACAAATCAGGTGATTTTTTTCACCGAATGTAAATAATCGGTAAGAATTATTTTGAAGTCAAGTTTCTATCCATCTGAACTTGCATGATTCGTTTACAGATTTTTATAGCTTAGAAATACGATTTTCTATTTAAAAAAGCTGGTAAAAAATTCTCTAACATCGTAAAGCAACAAGAAGTTGCACATTTATTATGTATTAAGCACAAGGGAAATATATTATTTTCAATGCTCATATCACACCTGAATCCTACAACTTCTTCGCATCTATATTGTTGTTGGTAGACAAGTTGTGGGAAAAAATGCCACACCACGTGAGTGGAAATGGACTTAGATGTCTACAACAAAGGATGAGGACATGATGATTCCTAGATTCTTGACCACATAAAATGATGTTGACGCTGTTTCTTTATTGGGTCACAATCGTAGCAATATATTCAAGTTTATGTTATTAAATTGTGGAGCGGAAAATTCCAAAGCTCGACAAAAAGTGCAAGTGGTATCAAAGCAACTTGGTCAAGATGATTCTCGTAACTAATGAGTGTGGTAGACCCAGGCTCTGAAGCTCTAAGGGCATGAGGGACACAAATCGGAGTCCATTTGTGTTGGTCCGTAAACACTAAAATGGTTATTTTTTACCGAGTGTCTATTTGCGTCTGGTGGTGTCCCCAGCCGCCGACGAATTTTTTTTTAGCATTTATTCACTCATCAATTGAAAAGCATAATTTACATGTGCAATAATCGAAAAATAAGGAAAAACAAATACTAAAATGAAAACGGTTAGGTCCCTAGACTACTTGTCGTCCCTATGGGCGGTTGACGACCCAGCCCCGTCGTTGCTTCCCTCCCTTCTCTGCTTCTCCACCGCCACCCGCCACTCCATCTGGTGCGTGCTCGCTAGAGCTCGGTGGGCCACCGCATGCTCCAGTAGCTCGGTGATCCAGTAGTTGGCGTCATCATGGGCCTTCTTCAGCGTCTTGAAGGACGTGACTAAGGCCCTCTAATTCGCCAATTTCTTCTTTGGGTCATGCCCGATGCAGTAGTCGTCGTCGTCTGACTCCTCCTCTACGCCCGCCGCCTTCCGACAGTGTTGCTGCTCCACGTCGAAACCGACGTGGGCCGCACACTCCTCCTCTGCCTCATGCTCCGCGTCAGCCATGAACTTTGCTTTCATCACCGCGGTGATAACATTGTCCACGCTATCTTCGTTCTCATCGTCGAACTCGTCGATGTCAGAGTTGTCGGTTGGGGGAGGTGGAGTCGGAGGTGGAGGCGGAGTAGCCTGGCCGCTGCCGCGCTGCTCATCATGGCAAAGGAGGTGGCAGAAGAGAGGTTGTGCGGTGGCTAGGGTTGAGGAGGGGATGAGGCAGCCGAGCCTGCGCCCCTCTTTATATACGCCGGAGGAAGCCGAGAGGCGCAACATGCTTGGCAACGGCATTAATTTCATTGGTAGAGGTGGGTGACGGCTGCAGGCGAGGCATCACCATTAACGTGTCGTAGACTGCCGTCATCAATACTGACGCGCTTGAGAAGACGCATCGACCTAGGTTGCTGCCAGGTGGATCTGTGGGAGAAGCGAGCGTTCATGTGGCGCATTGCGCAGCGGCCGACGAGATGCATCCGAGACGCATATTTAATTAGGCCTCGTCTGCGTCTCCGCGGATAGCCCGGTAACTATGTGTGGGGCTGTTGGGCCTTGGTGCATGCGCATTTTTCGACTGTGCGATCGCAAACGGTTGTTTGCGTCCGGCCGTTGGAGATGTCCTAAGCCAAGTTGCTTGTGGCAAGAGGACTTATAGCTCTTTTCCTAACTCCACTTAAACCAACATATTGACCATCATAGCGGTGTGATCACAAAAAAAGGGAAGTTTCTAACCAACAACAGAATTTGGGTTGTGACTTCTCTACATTTGATTTGTAGATTTTTTCTTATTCCTAAAGTCCGGTATTAAATTTAAAGTTTAATGCTGGTACAAATGACTAGTTGATATATTCTTCCCCATAATGCAAATAATCAACTGAAAAAACATTGTGAAGTCAAGGTTCTATCCACTTGGACCTGCATGATCTTTTTTAGAACTTTCAAAGATTAGAAATACGATTTTTGATTAAGTATACCACTAAAAGTCGGGTTACAAAATTGTTCTAACGAGGGTACAACGTTGTACATGATGAGCAGGGTCTCGAACTCGAGACATCGTGGCTCTGATTCCATATAATATTGATGCACTAGCCAACTTTTTTAAATTACGAATTGATGACTCTCAAAAAAAGGCTATGAAGATTTATTCTCAACAACATATTTGTGTCAGCTCGTCGCAAAAGAAAAGGCAAAGTGGATAGTTGCCTACTTCTGTCAGCTCCCGCGCCTACGCTGCTCAGCGGCGCTTGGTGTTCATGGAGTTTGTTAGGCAAGAATATAAGGATTTTTTTTTTCTTTAGACGAGAAGATAAGTTTTTTGACATGATCGTCCACACAGGCAATAGATCCAGTTTTGACCGCTGTGTCTCCGGAGAGACGCATCACGCCCGTCCGTTATAACGGCGAGAAACTCATCCGACGGATTTCTGGATTCCCCTCTTCTTTAGATATCTCGAAAGGCACCGAGCCCCTTCACCCTTCACCTCACAGCCCATATCAAATTCTCGCTGAGAGCCCCAGTACCTCCAAGCACCTTCTCGATCTGCCCGGCCGTTCCGTCGCTCGACTGCTCAAGTACTTCATTGACAACGGCCTCCGCCGGCGTCCTCACTCCTAGCTCTGTCTCCGCAAGGTAAAGCTCTCTCTCTCACGCGGGCGCGGAACATGGCGTTTGAAACGCCGCGTTTCTGCCGTAGAGTCATGGACGATATATATAACTATCATGCATGTTTCTACCGTTAATTTGGTGCTATAAGATTTGTCATTTGTCCTATGATGTTTCATCATGTTTTTATAAACTGCAGGAGAACTGGACTAACTGGTACGAATATTGAAATTTGCTGAAAAAGTGCGTTTATCCCCGCACCCGAGATAAGGGATTCAACAAGTTCAGGTATTGTTCGTGCCATTTAATTAGGAGTTCGACGAATTGCTTGCTTGGTCCTATACAGATGGCATTAATTTTTTTACTTTTCTTTACGAAACATATTGCTTTATTTTTCTAAGCCCTGACCGAAAAAAATTGTTTATAATTACTAATAAATTAAGTTGTCCGTGCGTTGCTACGGATCTTTCGATGATTATTGCGATTTCTATGCTTGTAATTACAACAAGTTCTAGGAAATATGAGCCCCACTGTGACCCCAGTGAGTCTTTTTTTTTAGGGGTGCGTCGGATGCCAGAAGCAAAAAAATTGTAAGTTCAATAAAAAATTATGCGCCAATTTATATTCCTCCCATGCGACCACACGCCAATGGCCGCAGATGGGGGCATCAAGGGGTGAAAACCTTTGAGCAGCCCGCTGTATTGGTGCACGTCAGTGATGTTCACATTGATTGAAGTCTCGCACCGCTCACGACAGTTGCCACCTACAGTCAAACCAATCCACACTAATATTCCACGTTTTAATTTTTGTTAGACTGAAACACTAAATTTGGGATCAGATTGGCAAGAGTAAATACTTATTAATCCATCAAACAGTACGTAGTATCTTACATGTTCAATATCTAATTAACCGGCCTGTATGTGCATCACTACGTGAGGTTGAGTATGATGGGCTCTCCCTGAAGCAAAAGAAGAGTGATATGCTCAGTCAGTATTGCATTCAACTGATAGCACTTTCAAAAGCGATAGCATCTGGGGTAGGATGGCCTCAGAGGCATGTATGCAAACCGAAACTGAAATTGTTGATCTGCCGGCGTGTTTTCCCACCCGCCCCTATCCATCTTCACTAGTGGAAAACATGCCTTTTGATCCGGGTGGTTAGGGCCTTTTGTCGCGGGCGGCTAGCCGCGACAAGCAAGGCGCGATAAAAGGGTGGCCTTTTATCCCGGGTCACTTACGACCCGCGACATAAGGTCCACCACGTGGCAGCCGCGGGGCGCGCAGGGCACAGGCCCTTTTGTCGCGGGCGGTATTACCACCCGCGACAAAAGGCCCTCTACGTGGCGCGCGCACAACGCTTCTGCTTTAGGGTTTGAGGGGTGCAGCACCCCTCCCCCCCGCCACCGACCGCCTGTTATTTCATTTTTTTCGTCCGAAAATAAAAGTTGCATATATTTGTACGCTACTAGAAGTTGTACACATTCATTCATTATATATATATATATAGATCGATCAAACAAATATTGGAAGCAGAAGTCGATTCCCCTTACACATATTCGTAGGTTCCCTACATATATACATGGAGCTCACGATCGACAAACGGTACTAACGACCGTCTATTTGGAGGTAGAACAACTATCTGGACTAAACAAGCCTTTGTTGTTTATGACTTCTCTAACCAAAAGTCCCGCCAGTTACTCCGCGATTCCTAGTGCATGTTCCTTTGGTTGGAGTCTGTCCCGCATGAAGTCGACCTATATACGAAAATGAGATGAGTATGACTATATCAGTCTTGATAACGAAATATTGATGATAATAAATAAAGTTGTGAATGTTATTGCTTACGTCGAATTTATTTCTGTTCTGCTTCTCAGTGGTTAACATGCGAATGGACTCGCAAACGTAGTATCCACATAGATTCGTCCCTTGTGGCTGCTGGGGGCACGGTACAGGATTAAATGTTAGCTTCTTTGCAAAGGTAATCTCCTTATGAACATTCTTCAAAGCTTGCCAAGCCCTGCCATGCAAAAGAATGATTGAATGAGTGGATAATTAATTGATATCTCACGAAAGATAAAGCGCGGCGATGAAGGAAATTACACTTGGAGCAACTACGCAAGTCACCGGAACCCGTCCAGGCCTCTACTCAGTGGGTCTTTTACTTCAACTATTCCCTTATCAGGTTGAATGTCTAGTAGAATCCAGTGGAAGCTGCACATGTTATGCATATACGTCAGGAATTACACTTAACATCGAGTAAGAAAAATTGAATGTGCATATATAAAAGATCATTAAGACTCTCACTCGTAGTTGTAAGGAAACAATATTGAATCACAGAAATATTGCTGCCCCAAAAACCTTAGTAGGTTTCCCCCCGTTTCTTCGCGTTTATGCTTCACCGTTTCAACATGTATTTTATCTGGGTCAACAAACCCAACATTGATAATATTATTACTTTTGCACTCACCGATCTTGATCTGCAAAAGAGAACCCATAAGATATAATGAGTATATATATGCAATGAAAACGAACATGAACTGAATGAAAATGAACTTATATGTAGTTAACAACTTACAAGCAATAGCAACTCATGAGAGATTTGTCGAGGGCTTCTAGATTGAATAACTGCCAGAGTTCATTCATCTCAATATGGATCTCCTCCTTTCGGTAGTAATATTCCCATGGTATACTCGCCACGATGTACATTTTTTTCTCCTTGCATGCATCAAGGTACCACAGATGCAAATTCCGCATATGTGTTGGCAGTTTATGCAGCTGCTCTCTGCTGACCAAGTCGGCCCGTAGACAAATTTAGGAGCTATATCAGCGGTGGGTATGTCGGCATCTGCTGCAGACAGCAATTCCTCCACGGTAATCGAGACAAGCAGCCGCTAGCCTTGCAGCTTCTTCCATATCGATACCACCATGATGTTCCTGGTACAGCTTGGGAACATTAAGCACTGTGAGTCCTGGGATCGATTGTTTGGGCTGAGCACCGAGGAGGGGAACTTCCTTTCTCTTTTTGCCTTTTGTCGTTTGCTTGGCCTTGAGGGGTGCACTTGTTGAACTTGACCTTTTCTCATCTGCACTTCTAGCTGATGATTTGCTCGTGCCAGCAATGTCCTTCTCCTTATCCTTTTCATCCTTCTTTTGGTCAATTACCTTCGCAAGAGTGCGTGTATAGTCATCCTTCTTCTCGTGTAACTCATCGCGATGGTGTGTTCAGAAAACTAGTAGCATATTCTATTTGCTTCTCTCGTGTATGGCTCGCGCTGGAGGTTTTGGCTTATGGAAATGATCATAGTTGTGTTTCGCAACAGCGGCCGCATTTTCCTCGACGGTAAGATCCCAAGGACGGGGGAGGAACCTTGGGTACTTTTGGGAGGGGCGACCTCTTGGGGATAGGACTCTTGAAACGCTTCCGGCTGGGTGCATTCCGAGTCTTAGTGGGCGGAGGCGGCGGCGCCGGAGATGGAGATGGACTACCGATGTCGTGGTCGACGTCGTACCCACGGGGTGATGGTGGCGACATGTGATCAGTAGGAGGAGGTGATGGTGGCTGCGATCACCTGGAGGAGGTGATGGTGACCCGCTGGGACGACCGGTACTAGGTGCTACCCAGCCTGGCAGCCTGATGTTCTTCTTTTCCCAGAGAATGATTTCTCCCGGCACCTCTACGAGTGTAAGCCCCCCATCACCTCCAGGGATATGGAGCTCCAATGTCTCCCACTGCGGGACAACCGAATCCACCCCGACACGAGCATAGCCAAGCTGGAATCGGATTGCCATGCCATGTTGCCGGCTCACCTTCAGGTCCAAATGCCGGTAAGACATAGCCGACCGCCACCTTAACGAAACCTTCCTGAACACCTCATGGAGATCACAAGGTGTTGTCTCCTTGATTCCATCCAAGGGGTCGCCAGGACCGGCATCTATCATCATCCGTGTAGGAGGGGCCTCCGAGTCGGCCACGCGCTTGTCTCGTTGCTGAGATATTTCAGCGGTATTATACGCGGGCGTTGTCCTTTTAGTTCATTTATCTCCCGCTGCTGCTGCTGAAGCTCCCGCCGCTGCTGGTCAAGTCGGCGTTGGAACTCGGCCATCCGGTCATTCTGCACCTCCAGCTGGCGTTGTTTAGCTCTCGCTCGGCTTCTATAAGTCTCCGCGTCGGCCGGAAACCCAAGCGACCACGGAACACTAGGGCCGAAGCCTCTTGTTCGTCCTCCCTTCTCAGGATTACCGAGGACAAGCGTCAGCAAGTCTTTCTCTCTATCGGGAGCCAACTTTAGTTTTCCCGCCTTTATATCTGTCGTCACTTCAATCCATTTTTGCTGGGTACCCTAACCCTGGTGTCACTTTCAACAATGTTCCCTGTCTTCATGTCATACTCACAGCCATGCGCGAGGAACCAATTTCGAGCCCTTATGTCCCATCCTTCTCGCGTGGGTTCGGAGTGATCCCGTTCAGCTCCATCTCAGCCTCTTGTGCATCCCACTTAGGCATGGCTCTTCCGTAGCCCCCTCGCCCCGTATGATGGTGATATTTCTTCTCGCTTGCATTCTTCTTGTTTTTCGCTGACAGGTTCACAGCCTCCTCTGATTCTTTGTACCTCACAAATTCTTCCTGCTTATGCTCCTGCTTCGCTAGGTAGTTCTCGAATAATGGAGGCTTCTTGTCTTTCTTATAATTTTTCCATAACCGGTTCTTATACGCCCGGAAAAGTTCCCCCATCTTCTTAAGAGCCCATTTCTTCACTAGCTCTCGCTGCTTAGCATTCTCAGACTCCGATCCCAAATCTGGCAAAGTGAAATGTGCCATCAGGTCTCTGAAAAGTGTGTCTTTGTACCTATCGGCAACCTGATTTTCGGACAGATTCTTCGTCTTGTTCCATTCTCTGACAGTGATCGGGACACGATCTCTAACCACAACTCCGCACTGATTTTTGAACTTCACTCCGACATTCTCGGGTACCACCGGTTGGCCTTCCGGTGATATAGCTTCAATTGTGAAGTGGTCTTTCTTGGTCAACTTCTTTGCCGGGCCTCGTTTCTCTATCTTATCTTCGGAGGCCTAAGAGAATACATATAGAATTGCATTAATGCCTCTATACTAATGCCTCAATACATATGTACATATAGAAATCCATTAATACCTCGTCACCGGAGCCGTCGTCGGCTTCTCCGTCACCGGAGCCGTCGGCTTCTCCGTCACCGGAGCCGTCGGCTTCTCCATCACCGGAGCCGTCGGCTTCTCCATGACCGGAGCCGTCGGCTTCTCCATCACCGGAGCCGGCTCGGTCGGCTTCTGTACCATCGCGGATTATGTCCGCGAATATGTCTTCCTGTTCCAAGTCCCGTTCGAATTGATCCATTGTTTCTGCAAAAGAATTAAATCGATAAGTAAATGTTCAAACACAAACCAAACCCTAACCCTAATCAAACACAAACCAAACCCTAACCCTAATCGGCGACACGTGTTTGCGAGAGGGAGAGGGTGTCGGCGACGCGTGTTTGCGAGAGGGAGAGGGTGTCGGCGACGCGTGTTTGCGAGAGGGAGAGGGTGTCGGCGACGCGTGTTTGCGAGAGGGAGAGTGTGTCGGCGACGCGTGTTTGCGAGAGGGAGATGGTGTCGGCGACGCGTGTTTGCGAGAGGGAGAGGGTGTCGGCGACGCGTGTTTGCGAGAGAGGGAGAGAGGGTGTCGGCGACGCGTGCTTGCGAGAGAGAGAGAGAGAGAGGGTGTCGGCGTCGGTTGTTCGCGAGAAGGGAGAGAAGAGGGGAGTTGCGGCGTCGATGGTTTTCGCGAGAGGGAGAGGGGTGTCGGCTAGTGTTCGCGAGATGGAGAGGGGTGTCGGCGAGTGTTGTTCGCGAGAAGGGAGAGAAGAGGGGAGTTGCGGCGTCGATGGTTTTCGCGAGAGGGAGAGGGGTGTTGGCTAGTGTTCGCGAGATGGAGAGGGGTGTCGGCGAGTGTTGTTCGCGAGAGGGAGAGCGGTGTCGGCGAGTGTTGTTCGCGAGAGTGTTTGCGTCGGTTGTTTACAAGCTAACTAATATAAAATTTAAATTAATACAAAATTTAATCTAACTAACTACAAGATTTGAATTAATACAAAATTTAAACTAAGTAACTACGAAATTTGAATTAACTATCTACAAAAATTTAAACTAACTAACTAATACTAAATTTAATCTAAATACTAATACTAATACTAACTAACTAATACTAATTAAAACTAAATACTAATACTAACTAAACTAAACTAACTAACTTAATTAAAAAACTTAATGAAAAAACTTAACGAAAAAAGGTCGGGGCATGGCCGGCCAAGACACGCGCGCGGGGCGGCGGAGGGTGGCGGCTACCTGCTTCTCGAGGGTGGCGCGAGAGGGCGGCGGCGGCCGGGGTGTCCTGCAGGAGGCGGCGGCCGGAGGAGGCGGCGGCCGGAGGTGGCGCGCGCGAGATCTCGTCGGAGGTGGCGCGCGAGAGGCGCGGCCGGCGCGCAGAGGCGGCGCAGAGTGGCGGAGGTGGCGCAGAGGGCGGGGGCGGCGAAGAGGCGGCTCGAAGTGGCAGGCGGCGGCCGGAGGCGAGGAAGATGGCCGGCGGCGGCGGCGGTGGATTTCGGCAGCCTGACGGCGCGATTTTTGCTAAGGAAAATGGCCTCCGGGTGTCGCGGGTGGGGGCTCCGCCCGCGGCGGTAGGTATTTATACCTAGGGCCTTTTGTCGCGGGTGGGGGCTTGACCCGCGACAAAAGACCCCCTTTGTCGCGGGTCAAGCCCCCACCCGCGACAAAAGGGGTCTTTATCGCGGGCCGTGGCTCGACCCGCGACAATAGGGGGTGGGAGGGGGAGGCGGCCGATCCGCGTGAAGCGCATCCAACGGCTCCGGCCGTTTGAATCCAACGGCCTGGAGCCGTTGGACGCGGATCAGGCCTGGACCGTTTTTGTTTTTCTGTTTTTTTCTGTTTTTTGTTTTTCTTTTTTTCTGTTTTTTTAAATAAAAACTATTATTTCAATAACTTTTAAATGGTAACTCAAAAAGAAAAGTGTTATATATGAAAATTGATCAGAAAAATCCAATGAACATGAATATGACATCCATAGAACTATTTGCATCTCGCATATATAAATGCTGACACGTGCCTCGCCCCGCCGACGCCGGCGTGCGACGTGTAGCCACCGCTGACACGTGGCTCACCCCGCCGACGCCGGCGTGCGACGTTTAGCCACCGCTGACACGTGCCTCGCCCCGCCGACGCCGGCGTGCGACGTGTAGCCACCGCTGACACGTGCCTCCCCGCCGACGCCGGCGTGCGACGTGTAGCCACCGCCGACACGTGCCATGCCCCGCGTGCGCTATATAGAGCGACGAGTGCGGGCGCAACCACACGTCGCCACCGCCTCCGCTCATTCATCTCCGGGATGCCTCCATGTCGTCGAGGGCGTCCGGTTTCCGTGGCGTTCGAGTGCATCCGAGCGGTAGGTTCACCGCCGAGATACGCGCCGGTGGCTTCCGCCTCACCCTCGGCACGTACAACACGCCGGAAGAGGCGGCGCGCGCTACGACGCGGCGGCGTGGCGCTTCGGCGGCCAGGGCACGACATAAACTTCCCGGATGTTGAATCGCTAGAGGAGGCGGAGTTCCTCGCGCCACCGCCGTGCCTCGTCACCGACGAGGACCGTCACCGGCATCGCCAGGTGCAGCGCAGGATCGCCATCGCCGAGCGCGACGAGCAGTTGATGCGCCAGTGGAGGGCGCGGTCCCCCGACGCGTTCTTTGCTAACCTTAGGGCACAACGCAGGTCCAACAGGCGCCACCGTCGGGCCGTCGCCGCCTTCGAGCTCGAGAACTCGAATACAACTTGGACCGAAACGACCCTCGGTGGGATGACCTTTGGACGGAGACAACCTCCGACGACGAGTAGAGACTAGACTAGTAATTTATCTATTTTATTGTAATTTCAATAAAGTCGTTGTCGGTTCTATTAGTTTAAATTTAGTTTATAAAGTCGTTGTCGGTTGTTTTTGTTCAATAAAGTGGTTGACACGAAATTTATTACGATTGAACTGAAATTAAAGTACAGAGCTCAACTGAAAAATAAGATACATGGCCAGATTCGAATGTTGGAGCCATTCAATCATAGTCGTGCCTAGTCCTATACACGTCGCCACTGTAGTCATCAAAGTCGCCGACGTCATCGTCGCTAGCATCGGGGTCGCGGTTGTCGAACCTCGGCGGATGACCACGCGTGGGCTGGGATTGAGGGTAGCGCAGGCGGGGGCCACGATAGGCCAGGACGCTCCGGAGAGTCCGGCCGCGCCACCACATCCGACGGCCGGCCTCGTTGAAGTTCGAAGGAGGCGGGCCGTCCTCCTCGTACCTGGCAACCGCCCTCTCACGTCGATTGATGAAGAAGCTGTCCCAAGTCGGGCTGTAGTCGGGATGCCACTGGGGATTCCTCCGCTGCTCAGGCGTGAGCTCGAAATAGTAGTGGTTCGTGATGGCCATCTCGCGTGGCACACCTACAGGGATAGGAGGGACCGGTACGCCTCCGCCGCTCCGCAACCAGCCGGTCGGGACGCGGTAGCCGGGCGGGCAGGGGTAGTTCGAGGCGCAAAGCGCCTCCGCCTCCCGGGGTGTTAGACATACGATGGAAGCCATGGGAGAGAGTGATGAGGTTTGCAGATATGAGAGTCCAAGCCTACATATATATAGTGGAAAAATGGCGGGAATGCGGGAAGAAAATAGGCGGGAACGAAGTGGCGCGCGAAACTTTCATCCCGGGTGGAGGCTCAAACCGCGACAAAAGACTGGGGGAGGCTTATCTAGGAGGGCCTTTTGTCACGGTTGGTGGCTGCAACCGCGACTAAAGATGTCGGCAGGATAATAAGGATGTGTCGGTAACCTTTTGTCACGGTTGGTGGCTGCAACCGCGACTAAAGGTGTCGGCAGGATAAGGACGCGTGGGTGGACGCACTGCTCGATGAGATAAAGCATGTAGCGCATGACGGCCTGTCGAAGGAATAAGACAAAGTAGAAGCGGTGCCGTGCCTATAAAAGGAGCATCGATACGCCTTGCCAAGCAGATCAACAAGCCAAGCTACGGTTTAATCTTCATTATTACATAAATGTAGAGATTGTCTTGGGAACTATATATGAAGAATACATTATTACATCGCCATCTAGTGTTGTGATCTTCTACGCCGTAGCCATGGAGAATCTTCATCATTTAGCAAGATGCTTGGGTCAATTTTCACCGTGAAGGGCGGAATTTCTTTAAACTTATTATAATCTTCTGACATGTCTGTCTTGTCATCCACTCCCACGATGTTTCTTTTCCCCGAAAGAACTATGTGGCGCTTTGGCTCCTTGATTGATGTATTCTTTTGTTGATTTCTTTTTCTTGATTTGCTAGACATGTCCTTCACGTAGAAAACTTGAGCCACCTCGCTGGCTAGGACAAAAGGCTCGTCCAGGTACGCAAGATTGTTGGGATCCACTTTGTTATCATACCGTACTTATCGTCAATATGTATAGCGCTGAGCTTCACCCATTTGCACCGAAACAAAGGGACCTTAAAAGTGGGACCATAGTCAAGTTCCCATATCTCCTCTATGTATCCATAATATGTGGTGGTCTGCCCATTCTCGTCTGTTGCATCAAAGCGGACACCGCTGTTTTGGTTGGTGCTCTTTTTATCTTGGTCGATCGTGTAAAATGTATTCCCATTTATCTCGTACCCTTGGAATGTACATATGTTTGAAGATGGTAACCTGGCCAACAAGTACAGCTGCTCCACCGCAGATGGGTCATTAATGAGATGTCTTTGCAACCAACTGCCGAAGGTATTCATGTGTTGACGTGTAATCAAGGACTCGGGCTGGCCCGGGTTTATTTCTCGTAAAACATTGTTATGTTTCTCGATGTACGGAGCCACCAAGCTGGAATTGTATAGAGCGTGTAGTGCGCTTGATTGAAAGAAATCTTGTCCCTCCACACCGTTGCTTTCCTTCCTAGTGTGCCTTTTCCGGTCAGCCTCCCCTCATACCGAGATTCAGAACACCAATCGGCTTAAGGTCAGGAAGAAAGTCAACACAAAACTCAATGACCTCCTCAGTTCCGTAGCCCTTTGAGATACTTCCTTCCGGCCTAGCTCGGTTATGAACATATTTCTTTAAGACTCCCATGAACCTCTCGAAGGGGAACATATTGTGTAGAAATACAGGACCGAGAATTCTAATCTCTTCAACTAGGTGAACGAGGAGGTGCGTCATAATATTGAAGAAGGATGGTGGGAACAACAACTCGAAGCTGACAAGACATTGGACCACATCTTCCTGTAATCCCGACAAAGTTTACGGATCCATTACCTTCTGAGAAATTGCGTTCAGGAATGCACATATCTTCACAATGGCTAGTCAAACATTTTATGGTAGAAGTCCCATCAATGCAATCGGAAGAAATTGTGTCATAAGCACGTGACAGTCATGGGACTTAAGTTTCTGGAATTTTTTCTCCTTCATATTTACTATCCCCTTTATATTCGACGGGAAACCAGACGGAACCTTGATACTGAATAGGGCTTCAAAAAAGATCTCCTTCTCTTGTTTGGTAAGAGCGTAGCTGGCAGGCCCTACAAACTGCCCTGGATGATTGCCGTTTCGTCCTTTATGAAGTTCCTGGTCCTCCCGTGCTTCTGGTGTATCTTTTGTCTTTCCATACACGCCCAGAAAACCTAGAATATTCACACAAAGATTCTTGGTCAGGTGCATCACGTCGATTGCAGAGCGGACTTCCAGGACTTTCCAATATTCTAGCTCCCAGAAAATAGATTTCTTCTTCCACATGGGCGCGTGTCCGTCATCGTCTTTCGGAATAGGTCGACTGCCTGGACCCTTTCCAAAGATAACATTTAAATCCTTGACCATGTCAAATATATCAGCACCACTACGGGGTACAGGCTTCGGACGGCGGTCTGCCTCGCCATCGAAATGCTTGCCTTTTTTCCTTAAGGGATGCTTGCGCGGAAGGAAACGACGATTGAACGGGTACACAACTTTTCTGCTTTTTCCCAAATATTTACTTTCAGTCTCATCTAAACAGTGTGTGCATGCATTGTATCCTTTGTTCGTACGTCACGAAATGTTACCGAGAGCAGGCCAATCATTGATGGTTACGAATAGCAACGCTCGTAGGTCAAATTCTTGCTCCGTGTGCTCATCCCACACACGTACACCTGGTTTGGCCCACAACTCCAAAAGTTCATCGACTAATGGCCTTAGGTACACATCAATGTCGTTGCCCGGTTGCTTTGGGCCTTGGATAAGCACTGGCATCATAATGAACTTCCGCTTCATGCACAACCAAGGAGGAAGGTTGTAGATACATAGAGTCACGGGCCAGTCTTTGTGGACTGCAGCTCTGCTCCCCAAAAGGATTCATGCCATCCGTACTTAGACCAAAGTATAAGTTCCTTGCCTCACCTGCAAAATCCGGAAACTCTCTCCCGATGTTTCTCCACCGCCGACCATCAGCGGGGTGCCTCAACATCGCGTCTTTCTTACGTTCTTCCATGTGCCATCGCAACAACTTGGCATGCTCTTTGTTTACGAACAAACGTTTCAACCGTGGTATTATTGGAGCATACCACATCACCTTCGCAGGAACCCTCTTCTGGGTGGCTCGCCCTCAACATCACAAGGGTCATATTTTCTGAACTTATACCGAAATGCACCACATATCGGGCATTTATACAAATTCTCGTACTTCTCACCGCGGTAGAGGATACGATCATTAATGCATGCATGTATCTTCTCGCACATCTAATCCTAGAGGGCAGACAAGCTTCTTTGCTTCATATGTCTTGATGGGCAATTCATTATTTCTTGGAAACAGCTTCTTTAATATTATCATCAATTTCTCAAATCCCGAGTCAGTCACACCGACCTCTGCCTTCCATTTCAGCAATTCCAATATGCTACCCAGCTTTCTATGCCCATCTTCACAACCTGGGTACAACAATTTGTGGTGGTCCTCTAACATCGTGTCGAACTGCAACCTCTCCTTATCCGTGTCACAGTCTCTTCTTGCATCAGAAATGGCCCGACGAAGATCATCATCAACAGGATCATCTGATGCCTGTTCTTCACCTCCTTCTTCTTCATTGTCGTCCATTGCGGTATCAAAGCATTCAGAGAACATAGATCGATAATACTTCTCATCATTATCTTCTTCCTCATCGCCGTCTTCCATCATAACCCCTTCTTCTCCGTGCTTGGTCCAAACATTATAACTGGACATGAACCCAAACCGAAGCAGGTGGCTCTTAATATCTCTTGAGCAAGAGTAATCCTTCTCGTTCTTACATTTTAGACATGGACAGCACATAAAACCTTGCTTCGACTTGTTGGCCTCGGCCACAAGCAGGAAGAATTCACGCCCTCTCCGAAAGCGGGAGCACATCGGTTACCGTACATCCATGGATGACTCATCTCGCATCATAAGCACAATTATATATGTATCGATGCAATCACCTTGCTAAAATTAATATTGTACGGACTATGCATATATATATAGTCGAGAAAATAGTTGCTAACCTTTTTGGATCAAAAAGAGGAGAAATCTTATCAAATAAAACCAAGTGGCATCCCTCTCACAAGCATTCCATCAAACACCTCTTGTGCACATGTAGAAAAAATGAGCTAGCATACACCTCCACCTTCACCACCAAGGAAAAAATGAGGTGGGGGGGTGGCTGGCTGCTTCTATATATATATATATAGGGGGGGACATTTTGTCGCGGGCCGTATTACGACCCGCGACAAAAGGGGTGGCCACGTCGCTCCTACCCCTTTTATCGCGGGTCGTAATACGGCCCGCGACAAAAGGCCGCGACAAAAGCCTCCGCGCGCTCCACATGGTTTCGGGGCGACGTGGCCAGGCCATTTGTCGCGGGTGCAGGCGCGCCCGCGACAAAAGGCTCCCACGGAAGCCCTGTTTTCCACTAGTGCTTCCTTACTCCTTGAAAAACAGATCAGAGAGAGAAAGAGAAAAATCAGCGGCAAGGCAAGCGAGTGCGCGGCCAGCTCACCCGGGTTCGAATCCCCATCCGCGGTAATTTCACAGGAGGGGCGAATAAACCGGGTTATCATCCATCCGCGTCCATCCGCGGGAGAGTCTCATCTTTCCTAACAACGTATAGCCAAGGGAGGGATCATTCCCCCGTTGGTCAACGTTTAAGAGAAAAGTCAGCAAGGAGAGAGAGAAGAATCCTCCGCGCCGTCCTTCACTTGCCTCATTTTCTCGTCTCCCACTCCAATCACCGTCCCTAATTTCACAGCTGCCGCCGTACACGAGACAGAGGAGGCCCCGAGGGAGGGGGAAAAAGAGATGAGGTGAAGCACCTTGACCATCTGAACGCCGCGACCGGCCCTTTGTTCACTCCGCTGCTGGCTTGCCAGTCTGTGCGTAGCGGCACGAAGGGGGGCTTGGACGACGGGGTGGCGGGGCGTAGGTCAGGCGTCGGCACAGATGCGTCTGTGGTGGGATTAGGAAACGACATTGTGCGAACATGTTTTTGACTTAACGGTGACAGTACTCGTAATTTCGATTGAAATACAGGGGTAGAAATAAGGAAAATGCCCCCGCAACCTCCGGCTCGGCCAGCGTTAGATGCGCTTCATCCAACGAACCAACACGCGTGTCAAAGTGGGGCCCGCCCATGTTCTCCAACCTCCTGACCCATCGTCCTCACGAGACCAGCACACTTATCTGTTCCCTCCATTCGTCCTGCTCCACAGCTCCGCTCGGCCGTGTTCAACCTCCAGCCAGCCGATGTCCCCGATTCCCGCAGCCTCGTCGGCCGCCCCTCTCAACGGAGCAGCCTCGCTGGTGGACAACACCGCCACGCCGCGTTCATTCCGCTGATCTCCCTGCGTCGTTCGTCCTCCTCCGCGTCCGCGGGAACGCGGTGGTCCTTCCGTCCACCGCGACGGCCGCCACCTCCGTCCCGCGCGTCGCCACCTCCATCCCGAGTGTCGTCGGGGCCCAAAACCATCCCCTGCCACACCGTGGATTCTGCCCCATGGCGTGCGTGGATTCGAGCAGCTTGGCCGCCGTGGCCTTTTGTAACGGAGTTGCCGGTGAGGTCTCAGACCTGTGCTGCGGCAGAAGGCGCGCTCTTCTACCTAACGTCGGCGCCGCCGTTTCCCCTCTCCTTCATCCCGTGCGGCAACAATCTGACCCGCTCATCCAATTTCAGCCTGAGTGCTTTGTGTGCTACTAACGGTGGCCAAGGGCTGCAAATGTTTCCTGCTGTTGCTACCAACAGCGGCCGATGGTGCTGCAAAGGGTGGCTGAATATGCTGCCAACACCGGCCACGTGTGCTACCACGCCGACGCGCGGTGCTGCAAATGGTCATTGCTTGTGCTGCCAACGGCGATCACCGGTGCTACAAATGGCTGTTGTCGGTGTTGCAAGGAGCAAGTGGTGGTGCTGTCATTGGCGGGCAACATTGCTACAAGGAGGTCTCCGACCAAGTACCATGCTTTGACAAAGTACGATGCTGCAAATGGTCACCGACGGTGCTACCACCAGTCTGTGGTGGTGCTGCAAGAAGGAAGTGACGGTGCTGCCAGACGGTGTTGGAATGCTGTCGGCGGTGCACTGACGAGGAGTAGTTCACGATGCTACAATTGTATATTTTTATGCTACAAATATTATGTGGTTCTGCTACTTTAGTATAATTCTTGTGCTACAATGTCTACGGCAAGGTCTCCGACGAGTCTCCGGTGAGGTGTCTAGCAAGGTCTCCGGTGAGTCCCTGGTGAGGTCTCCGGCGAGGTCTGTGTTCGACGAATTTTTTGTTTTGTTTTATTTTATAGACTGAAGCAAAAGCGGGACTTTTTTTTGCTGCGACGAAGCAAAGTTGGGATTTTTATAAACGAACCTTTTTTGCTTCAATGAAGCAAAAGCGGGACTATTTTTGTTGCGACGAAGCAAAGTCAGAATTTTGCCTAAAATAGACGCGTCTCAACATGTGAAGCAGGAGGCTGGAATGTTTGGTGCCTCCGGAGGATTGCTAGCGCTTTCCTAGAAATAAACGGATAAATTATTTTCTAGGTATAGATTATGGAAGTACTGTCTTAAAGATTTGGATTTGAGGGCTGCTCCGGTGCTCCCCCGTAAACAAAGTTGAAGGGTTATAGTTGGTTATTTTTCCTATGTTCGGTCCGCTGAAACTCATATTGCCCCTGTATACATGTCTATACTGAAATGATATGTCTATATCGTGTAAGAAAAAAAAAGGTCACGTGATCAAGATCTTTATAGGACCTTTCTATTTCAACACACGCATGTGATCGTAGATACATACAAAAATGAGGTACAACACAACACGGTTCATACGGGTTTATATAGGGTTATACGGACGGTGAACCTACACTGAAACTACGATCGTGCCCCCACTTACAAACAGGTATAAGAAGATCTCCACTATTGTTTTCTCTGACGCGCCTAGAATTTTCCCAGAGGAGGAGCACAAAAGTGTTTAGATTTCCGAAATATAACTTCATTTGTCAGCCACACAGTATGGGCTGGGGAGAGCGCTGATGTAACGGCTCCAGGTAGTACCCCATTAGATTTTGTTTGCATTTTTCTTTTTATGCATCATCATGCATCATACATCATATCAGACACAATATTTTATCAAATAAAATATGTTTATAAATAAAAACTATTTTCCTTTCCCTCTCATATGGCTGTAAAAAAACCCTCCTCTTCTATTCATTTACCAAAATCCTGAAAACAAAACTACAAAACAAAATAAATCTATTTCAAAAGTTTTCAAAATTAAAAATCATATCTATTTTGTTATGGTTTTGTTTTTTTTCAATTTTTTTTATCAAAACAGTTTTGAAAAGAAAAAAAGAGAAAATAAAACCCTAACCCTCCTCCCTGGACCTCTACCTCGGTGGCCCAACCCCTCTCTCTCCCCGGCGGTCCACTCTCTCTTGTCCCTTCTTTCTTCCTTGGCCCAGCCCAGCTGGCCATACCGATTGCCCCCCCCCCCCCCCCCACTCCATTTTCTTTTGCATCGAGAATGGATGGAGGTGGATGTCGTTTTCATTCCCACGCGAGCAGCGTGATGCCGTGGTCCTCACCACCCCACCAACCCTTCCACCTGCTCCTCCCCTCTTTATCCCTCTCCTGGAAACCCTAGTGCCGCAACCCTTTTCCCCTCCTCACATCGCCATCCCTCTTCCCCTACCTGTTCTTCTCCCCAATCAACGTGAGCCACCGTGATCTCCTCGTTGTCGCCCCACCTTTATAGACCTCATCTCACCGTCATGAGGGCACCTTCCTGTGCGCCTAGAAGTCCTTGTTCCTCCATTAACGCTAATCAATCGTGGGTGCTCCCAATCGACAACCAATTTGAGTTCTTCGTCTCCAACACCGGCGACAAAATCGTCGTCTCCGGTCGCTACCGTCCTCCCCTAGCCTCATCGACCGCGCCATCGCCTTCCAGGTAACACGTCGCATCGCCTGGACCTCTTCTCCTCATCTCTCCCTTCCTGGCTCCTCTTGCCAATGGTGACCGTCGTGGCAGCCCGCAGGTCCTCGTCGCCGGCCATGCTTTCGTGGTCTCCTACAGCCGCGCCGCGCGTTTCTGGCAGCTCTGACAAGGCGCATCTCGCGCGCCCTCTCGCGCGTCCTCAAACCCTCTCCTTCGCCACGGCCGTGTTCGACTCCGAGTGCTGGTGGCAACGGTCGTCACTGCGGTCCTCGTCTCCAACCTCTCCCCGACCACCTCCGGCCCGCCTCGGCCAAGCCAAGAAGCTTGAAATAGACGGACGAACAAGAAGTTTTATTTTCTTTATTATTAGGTATAAATTATGGAAGTACTGGCTTAAAGTTTTGGATTCATGGGCTGCTCCGGTGCTCCCCCTAAACAAAGTTGAAGGGTCATAGTTGGTTATTTTTCCTGTGTTGGGTTCACTGAAATCCATATTCAGTCCATGTATACATGTCTGTATTGAAACGGTATGTATACGTCGCGTAAGAAAGAAAAAGAGGTCAAGTGAGCAAGATCTTTATAGGACCTTTCTCGTATCGTAGATACGTACAAAAACGAGGTACAACACAACACGGTTCATATGGGCCTATACAGAGTTGTACGGACGGTGGACCAACACTAAAATTACGATCCTGCTCCACTTACAAATAGGTATGAAAAAATCTCCACTGTTGTTGTGTTTAACGGGCCCAGATTTTTTCTAGAGGAGGACGACCGAAGCAGAAGTGTTTGGATTTCAGAAACGTAACTTTATCTGTGAGCTACAGTAAGCTGGGGAGAGCGCTGAGAAGTATAGAATACATTTTAAGAACTCTCCTATATGTACGAATCCTGTCCTGGCGTTCGTTTGACATAACACTTAGGACATCTTTCGTGGCCCGACGCAATCAAAAAAATTACGCCAATATTTCTATCTAGCGGCATGACCCTAACTGACTAAGGGTACGCATTTGGGACCGGCTCATGGCGTCCTTGGTCCTGGTTGGGCGTCCAATCGACGTCGATGAGCTCTCGCTCAGGAAGTGGACCACGGAGCCGGTGCGTGTGCGGTTCCAATGCCGCCATCCCGAGCGCATCAAGGGCTCTTTCCAACTGTGTGTGAATGGGGAGCCATACACGATCGGAGTGAAGGCGGAGCTGGGTGGGGCGTCGGGCGGCTCGGCCCCGGATGTGCCACCCAAGCCCCCGGCTCCGCGTGACGAGGACGGCGGCGACGAGTCCGACCCTAGCGGGGAGGTGGAGACTTGGAACCGGCACGGATGGAAAGGGAACGGCAAGGCCAAGTCGTCCGCGGAGCAGGGAGCTCAGACCTGGGCGGGGGGCGCGTCGCAGCTCTCCCGCGGCGGGGGCTCATGGAGTGCCCCGGTGTCGGGCAAACCGGCGTTCCGCATCGACAACCAGTACGGCTCCAACCTGGGGGCGTTTCCTTCCCTGCTGGAGGCGGTGGTGTCCAAGGGCGCCATCATCCCGACCGCGGTCGACCAGGAGGGGCTGGTGGTCAAGAAGAGGTTGCCGGCGGAAGTCATGGAGGTGGGGCTTGGGGGCGAGGACGTCTCGCTGGTGTCCGGTGAGACTACTTCACAGGTCACTGACCCGGTGGAGGCGTGGCTCCTCCCCAGCCCATGCTCCGCGCGCCCCGAGACGGGCGCTGGGCCCCTGGCGACGCACGAGATGGCTGGCGATGACGGTCTGGAGGGGAGCTTGGAGGGTGCTGAGACTCTGGTGGTGGAGGAGGAGCTGAGGGTGCAGCAGGGCGCGCCGGATGCGATGGTGGCGCTGGAGGTGCCGGCGGTACCTGCCACGGCGAGGGGCAGGCGCTCCAAGGCGGTGCCGGTGCCACCCTCGTCCACTCCGGCGGCGCTGCGCAAGAGCTCGAGGCACAAGGGCATGACGGCGTCGAAGCCGGTGCTGGAGAAGGCGATGGAGCGTGCCGCGGAGAAGAATCTCGAGACAGGTAATTTCGTTGTCCTTGACCATCTCCCTGACTCGCATTTATCTTCCGTGGCTTCGGATTGCTGTTTTGTCTCTACCCCGAGTGCGGGCACGCCCGCGGAGGCCTTGTCACTCATCCGGGACAAGGAGAGGCTGCAGGGTTCGCTTGCGGCGGTCGCGCGCCGCCAGGCGCAGGAGGCAGCTGAGGGCGCGGCCAGGGAGGCTGCGCAGACCCTCGCGTCGTCCTCCGCGACGACGCAGGACTCTCCTCGCGCTGACCAGGGGGTGGGCGGCGTGGAGGATGACGAGAGCGGCCAGGGGTTGGCTGCAGGGCTGGGAGGGGATCTCCCGCAGACGACAGGTGCCGAGGGGGATCGGCGGACTCGTGCTAGGGTTCCACGCAGGTCCATGTTGACCGTGCGGAAGGGAAGGGGCAAGAAGTCCATCGCCAAATGAAAGCCCTCATTTACAATCTTCGTGGGTTCGGCAGTGGGGGCCGGCGCACACAGTTGAAAGATTACATGAAGCAACATCGTCTGGACATCCTTGGCCTTCAGGAGACTATTAAACAGGATTTCTCGACGGCGGAGCTTCGTAGCCTGGAGTGTGGGGGACAGTTTGCTTGGAACTGGCTTCCAGCAGATGGACACTCAGGGGGCCTGCTTCTCGGCTTTCGGGATGAATGCTTCGAGGTAGGCTCGTGGAAGAAGGGGACATTCTTCCTCAGCGCCACGGTGTTTCAGCGGAAGACCAGGCTGAAGTGGTGCTTTTTCCTCGTCTACGGTCCAGCGGATCACCGCAGGACGGACGAGTTCCTTGTCGAGCTGGAACGGGAAGTTCTAGCGGCTCCTTTCCCAGTTGTGGTTGGTGGGGACTTTAACCTCATCCGCACGGCTGGCGACAAGAGCAACGACAACATTTGCTGGCCTAGGGTGCGCCGGTTCAATGAGGCCATTGCCTCTATGGCTCTGCGGGAACTGTGCCGGGTTGGCGCTAGGTTTACGTGGACCAATAGGCAATTGAACCCCATTAGATGCGCCCTGGATAGGGTACTCGTCTCGCCGGCTTGGGAGGCCGCCTTCCCTTTGTGCTCCTTGACGGCTGTTACCCGGATCGGCTCGGACCACACCCCCCTCCTGTTGGACAGTGGTGAGGAGGCTCCGCGCCGACAACCGCGTTTCTTCTTCCAGACGTGGTGGTTTGGAGTCCGAGGGTTCCAGGAGCCGATGACAGGAAAGCTAGGGAGCTACCTGGAGTCGCGTGGGTTGGACCGATGTTCGATCGACGTTTGGCAGCGGGTGGCTCGCAACTCGCGCCAATTCCTGAAGGGCTGGGGAGCCAACCTGGGCAAAGAGAAGCGCCTCTTCAAGGAGGGCCTACTCGCTCAGGTCGCGGATCTCGATCGTCGGGCAGACTCGTCAGGGCTTGCCGAGGACGACTGGGCGCTGCGGTATTTCCTGGAGGACCAGCTCATCTCGCTGGATAGGCTCGACGAGGAGTACTGGCGACAGCGCAGTCGGGTGCAATGGACCCTAAAGGGGGACTCCTACACGGCGTACTTCCATGCGATTGCCAATGGGAGGCGACGCAAGTGCGCCATACCGCGCTTGATCACTGATCATGGAGAAATTGAGGATCAAACCGACCTCATGAAGCACGTATACGATTTCTACATTGGCCTCATGGGGTCGTCCGGGGAAGAGAGGGTATTTTCCCTGGCTCCAAACCTCTGGGGAGAGGAGAAGCGGGTCTCGCCGGCAGAGAACCTGGCTTTGGAGCTCACCTTCACTCAAGAGGAACTGGACGAGGTCCTCTTGAGTATGAAGACGGACACGGCCCCAGGTCCGGATGGCCTGCCGGTGTCTTTCTTCAAACGGTTTTGGGGAACCCTTCGGGCACCAATCTTGCAGCTCCTTAACGATTTCGTCCTTGGGAGGGTGGATATCGCAAGGCTCAACTTTGGTGTTATCTCGCTGATTCCGAAAGTCCCAGGCGCGGACTCGATCAGACAGTTCCGGCCTATTGCCCTTATTAACGTCATATTCAAGTTTGTGGCAAAGGCTTACGCGATTCGGCTGGCCCCGTTGGCTCACAGGATCATTGATCGGAGCCAGACGGCGTTTATTCGTGGCAGATGCCTTCACGAGGGAGTGTTGGCTCTCCATGAGATTGCTCACGAGCTGCGGGCCAAGAAGCTTGGGGGCCTCTTGCTCAAGCTTGACTTCGAGAAGGCTTATGACCGCGTCAACTGGGATTTCCTTAGAGAGGTTTTGCTCCGCAAGGGGTTCTCAGGGATGATGGTCCACCGCCTGATGCAGCTGGTCATGGGTGGCCAAACTGCTATCAACGTTAACGGTGAGGTCGGGGCCTTTTTCCGTAATGTTCGGGGTGTGCGTCAGGGCGACCCACTCTCCCCCATCCTCTTTGATTTTATGGTCGATGGCCTGGCAGCCATGTTGTCTAAGGCCAATGAGGCAGGCCACATCGAAGGGGTGGTGCCACACTTGATCCCTGGGGGGTTACTCATTTACAATACGCGGACGACACGATGGTGTTGATCCTGCCGTCCGATCTGGGGATCGCTAACCTCAAGTTTCTCTTACTTAGTTTCAAGAACATGTCCGGGTTAAAAATCAACTTTGACAAGAGTGAGGTTTTTGTGACAGGGGTCGCTTCGGTGGAGAAGCATAGAGTAGCGGACATGCTTAATTGCAAACTGGGCTCGTTACCAATGAAATACTTAGGATTGCCAGTGAGCGATCGCCCGCTTAGGGTAGCGGACTGGTGCTTCCTCCCGGAGAAGGTGGGACATAGGGTCGACCCATGGCAAGGCCTTTTTTTGGCCTCGGCCGGGCGCCTTGAGCTGACTAACTCGTGTTTGTCTAGCTTACCTATGTTCGCAATGGGCATCTATTTGCTCCATGACGCGACCCATCTTGCCATGGACAGACCGAGGTCCCGCTTCTTTTGGGAAGGAGTGGGGAACAAGCGCAAATACCATATGGTTGATTGGGCCACGGTCTGTAAGCCGAAAGAGATGGGGGGTTTGGGTATCCTCAACACGAAGCTTATGAACATCGCGCTGATGCTTAAATGGATATGGAAGCTTTATCAGAACGCAGAAGGGCTGTGGGCTGATTTGATTCGCGCAAAGTACCTAGGGGATAGGGACTTATTTGATAGGGACGTGCCAGTTAGAGGCTCCCAGTTTTGGAACGCCATTCATAAGATCAAGTGGTATTTCAAACTTGGAGCAAGGCACAAGGTCCGGAATGGGAAAAGGACCTATTTTTGGCTCGACTGGTGGTCGGGGCCTGGCCCCCTCAGGGCGAGATTCCCTAGGCTTTTTAGCTGCTGTGATCAACCGTTCATTACGGTGGATGCGGCAAGGGATAGGGGCGGCGCGCCGGGAGCGTGGCGCATCCGCTTTAGAAGGCAATTCAGCCTGGCGGAGACGGTCGAGTGGGACAACCTCTGTCGCGAGATACAAGAGCTCCCCACTGATGACCAACACGACGTAGTTTCCTGGTCCTTGGAACCCTCAGGGATGTTCTCGGCTAAGTCGGTTTACTACGGACTGACGCAGGGGGCGTCGGTGTCACACTTTAGAGATGTTTGGCGGGCACGGGTGCCTCCAAAAATCAAGGTGTTTCTTTGGCAGCTTATCAGGGGCAAGCTACCATCGTCTGAGCAGGTGGCCAAGCGGCGTGCTCCGTCTAATGGCCGATGCTCCTTGTGCGGAGAGGTGGAAGACTGCAACCACATCTTCTTCACTTGCCACATGGCGGGATTCATGTAGGCGGGAGTTAGGGAACTGCTGCACTGCGAATGGAACCCGGGCGGGATAGGGGATTTCATTGCGCTAGCTCAGGGCATTTCAGGCCCTCTTCGTAGTTTAGTTTGGTTCACCTTTGCGGCCATGTCTTGGTCTCTTTGGAACATTAGGAATAAACTAACTATTGAAGGAAAGCTGATTAACAACCCGACTGACGCCTTCTACCATATGATGCTTCACATGCAGTCTTGGAGGGTACTGGTCAGACGGAGGGACAGGGCGCTGCTGGACGAGGCGCTCGAGGCGGTACGACTGCTGCACGCGAGGAGTAGAGCCGGATGGTAGAAGACGCCGTCAGAGACTGCTTGTGCTATGCTATTACTGTTTTCGACCCGCTCCAGGGCTTGTCATTTGATGTATCTCCGTGAGTACTTCGTGTGGGCATGTGTGCTGGCCTAGGCAGGGTTGCCGTGCAGACTTGTTGAGATCTTGGGTGTGTTGTATCTGACGCTTTTGCGGTTCCGTTGGGGCTTTATATATAAAGCCGGGCTCATAGCCTTATGTTTACTAAGGGTACGCATTTCTAAACCAAATTTACAGTGTGAATGTGTTTGCACGGTCGTGCGTGGCCTGGCTTGCCTCTCTCTTTCCTCAATGATTAATGAAGTGTTTATATGCTAGCCACTCCTAGCACACAAAAGGGATCTTCCTTTACCGATAAAATAATATATACTACCGCTGGGAAAGGTGAGGATGCATACGGACATGTTAGAAAAAGGTAGCCATTTTCATGCCACTGCTCAACGCAAACGGAACAAAATCATGCCCAAAATATATCGGAAAGCAAAAGATGCCTTGAATCCTGAATGAAAGAGGTCTCCGGACTTCTTTTTCCACTGGGATTTTTTTGTTTTATTGCGCTTAAATTTTTTTACTTCAATAAAGCAAATGCGGGATTGCACTGAGATGATGTATCGCGCCTTCTGTTGGCGGGGGTCGGGGGAATTATCCCAGGATGCTCATTAAGGATGCCTACAAAATGCTGGTTATGGGTGATTGATCGACTAATCTACTACTAGAATTCTATAAAGTAGATGTTGCGGGATTTGTTTGGTGCTCTGAATTTCATAGCAACAGTATGTAAGTGCGGGGTGAAAATTCAAGGTCAGACCTTAATTGGTTGTGCCTGGAAATGACTTGGTTGAAGGTATTGTTTTGAGAGCGGGGATTATCTTCAGGGTGAAAACCTAAGATCTTTGATTGGGCGACGATGACGCTTGTGCACTGTTCCCATCCTAAAGGCATCGCTTTTAGAGTGTCTAGAGTTTCAGGTGTTGTCTTGGTGGTGGATATATTGTTGTTAGATTATTTTATTTTGTTTGTTATTTTTCTTTTTTTGTTTGTTTGCATCTATACCGTCATTAGGGTATTGCATTATTTCAGAAGCTGGATGTAATTAGTATCTCTCGATATTTATTTATTCCCTTTTATCAAAAAAGTGCATCGTTGTTTTGGTTACAACATGAAATTGTTGCCATTTCATGTATCTTCTTAGCTTTAGTACGATTATATGGTATAGAGTTAGCGTCCAAACAAGGCCCGACAAGCCTTAATACGACGGCAACACAGAATACGATTTGGACACACAAAAACTGGTGCACGAGTGTCCTTATACATTCACCTCCCTAAAAATAAGCATGGTGTGATCAAAAAAGTAGGGCAGAGCTATTTAACACTAGGCAGCAGAACATACATGATATACCACTCTCGTTGCCTCGAGCGACGCGAGGAGTGAAACCTTGAACCGGCTTAAGCGCCTCCCTATCGGCTCCCTCTATAGCTGCTGTCGTTGCCCTGAGCAGCGCGGTGGCGGGCCTGCTACCAACAGGTTCTGGCTACCAAAGTGTGGTGGGGCGCTCTCTCCTAGTGGAGGTCACCGCGTGTGGATGATGGGGCGCTTGGGTTGGGGATTCGAGGAGGCGGTTCTCCGGCTCGTCAATGGAAGGTGACGGCGCGACTGTCTAATGGTAGCAACTCGTTTGGTGGACGACGTGTGTGGCGCTTCTGGTTTCTCCTTCCGAATTGCAATCCAAGATCGCATTGGCAACCCACCACATGGTTGTGGCCATATTTTGTTGCTAGATTGCACCGTATCGCATCGTATGCTAGGCCACTTTGGCTATGGCAGCTACTTGTGGCCTAGTGTCGCTACCTGTCCAAAGGTCCTAGATGGCCCATGCCCCAAGGGTGACACCCACTGCGTCTTGATCCACCACAAAGTGCACCTCGATCTAATACGAAAACTTAGATACATCGTCAATGCCGTAGAAGGCTTCGTGCTTGGGTGATTGGTGAAGTCAACAACATAGTGTTGAAACCTTGGGTATCTTCTCGATGGCCCCTATTACGAACCAAGATTTTGATGTATGGATTATCACGGGAGTTGCGTACTTCCGTTTGAAGATCTACTACTCTCTGAAGATAAGGAGAGGATGATTAGAAGATGAAGATTCACTGTTCATTGTGTGCAAATGGTTTCATTATGTGGCATTGTATACATCAAAACCATCCACGTGATGACTGTTAGTTTGACGATCGGCAAACAATAGTAGTTTTCTTGAGGAGTGGGGGTGGATACACATGTTGACTTTGTTTGACTACACATGATTAACCATTTTTGTTGTTGTAGAAATTGTACAAAAATTGAATCTCTAGAGAGTGAAAAAACAATAATCTGACTATAATGTCGAGACCGATCAATAACAACCCTTGTGCATTATTAACCTTTTAGAGGTGTCTCTATGGAGAATCTTTCTCGGAGCCAAGGTGTCCTTAGTGGTGGTGGTTTATTCATGTTGTTGCAAGTCTCTGATCTCTCTCACCGGGGTCTTTTTCTTTCTCTCTCTCTTTTTTTTGTTTCCCTTTTGGCTGAGTTTCTCTCGTGTCTATACTAGCTCTCACCATTATGTTCATGTAAAAGCTGGGAATATTTGGTATCGTCTATGTACAAATATATTCTCTTTATATAAAAAAGAGAAACAAGTATGTTTCACAAACTTGATAGCTGACACACCTAATATCTTAGTCGTATTTATACTTTTATTGCAAAAGAAATATATCAAGAGATACCAATTACACTTAGTCCATGCACCGATATAATATCACGACCATGTCAAGACAATATGGATGCCCATAGCCAAAAAAAGAAGAACCATCATGGTAATTAGTGACTCGTGGCAACTTTACCCAAACCACGAAAATTTGGAACATCCGCATTGCATAAGAATTTCTCCAATAGTGACGACTCCATAAAAAACAATACACCGGCACTCCTAACAGATCATGTATAAAGTTAGAGCTCTCCAAACAGTGCCTTATTGAAGGAAGCGGCAGGGAGTGTGTCATTGCTAGGTACAACCAATAAAGATGAGACATAGAGTTTTCATTGTTAATCAAAAAACACCACAAAAAATGAAGTCACGTAGTGCCGTTGCCCGATTTGCAAAGGATGTTGCTGCAAATCACCAAACACATGGTCACAGCCTTCACATTTACAATTTTGATAGTTGTACTTGCATAATATTCTACAAAGCATCGTCTTAATCTCATAGAACAAACAAGCTATCAAGATCTTCTGGTCTTCTAGTCATACTATCCTTGGTAATCACGAGCGAGATGATGACTTGACGTGCCCGATGGTGCCGACGGAAAAGCAAGGCTTCACTGCACATTTCCTAAAAGCTGTATGGAAAAAGGTTTGTGTCGTCGTGTGAATGGCAAGTACATCACTGAGGGTACCTCACAGCATGGAGAGAGAGGTGGACGAAAGGCAGGAGCTACCGGCACTGTGAGTTACGAGTTACCCAGCTTCAGATATCGCAACGGTGGCAAAACCTTATATGTTGCTATAATTCACTATAAAGACAAAAGATGCGCAATTACAATGAGATAGCCCAAGATCCTACCTATAAGGCGCAAAGTACTAGGGTTTACAAGGAGTAGTCTAGGTTGGACTCTACTAAAACTATCCTAACTAGCTACAACTTTTCGTGCATGTAATGATCCGACTAACCTATGTCGGTATGGATCCAACCAACTATGTCGGTGCAGATCCGAATAGACCTTCTGATCCTGGACTTCCCATAATGGTTAATCAACAATTATGGCCAAACCATCATCTGTGAGCCATTTGGGCTTGCTGGTATTAGACTTTATCACTGGTATACCCATGAAGTATATCCATAACATTGTGGACACGCACGAACTGGACCCATCTGAACTAGAGTTCCATGAGTACAATTGCACTTCTCTATGAAGACTTTTTTCGAGACTACGTCAAAGAAATGCCATACTTTTATAGAAGATAGATGTTTGAGTACAAGAATACTACCACGAGCGTAGCAACAACTCCACACCGGTTAGTCCGAAGACATCCACCACCGACAAAACAACAACACAAGATGAAAGAGCCTCTCCTAAGCTAAACAAGAAAGCCTCGTCTCGACCGAGAGTCCAGATGCATTCGAAGACCAACATCTCCAAAAGAAATCTCCTTGTCGATGCACCATCTAAAGGAGATAGCTGGCGGAACTTGGTTGGTCATGTGAAGGCATCGCCTTGGACTCACCGAAAATGTCGTGCATTATGCCCCTGAAGAATGACCTTGGACAACGGCGAGCTCCGGAGGAGGGTAACCATGAACCTCTATGTCATGTCTCCAAACGGGATGCTCCCAACTCTGGACCAAGGCTTTCACCCGAGTCATCTACCAAAAAAATGGGAGAGAGAAAGAGAAGTTTTAACAAACCTTGGCAATGCCTCTCCAAGGAGGGGAACGACACCCGCGGTCGCCGTCGTCGCTAGCATCGACCGAAGGAAGGCAAGATTTTCACCCGTATAACTTCACACTTCCCTCCCTACCAGCCATACAAGGATACCGTTCATGTTCACACTATTGAATATAAATATATTGCCTAGTCTCTTTCTATCAGTTCAGACTTTTGATTTAATTGACTAGTGCAACAATCTTTCATGGTATCAGAGCCAAGAGATCTCAAGTTCAAGATGCTACTCACGCAGTTTTAAAAACAAAAGAAAAAAAGATTTAGTTGGCTAGTGCAACAATCTTTCAGACACGACCGCCACCGCAACACTAGACCATCGCATATGAAGTGTCGTGTAAGTCCTATGACCCGCACGAACGAGATCTCTCCTTCCCGCAGCCCCCCGACAGTTGTGTTACAACTTAGAGCATCCCCACTCGTTGGCGCTCCCCACGCCCAAATCCGGACGAAACAACCGCCGGATTGGACGAAAATAAGTCGTGGGGAGTACCGTATTTCCAGTCGTCCACCCGGAGTTCGGCGGATAGAGTTTAAATTCAAACAAATCGCCGTCCCGCGCTACAAGTACGGCCAGTTGATCGGCAAAAGGAGCAAAAGGATCAGCCACAGATCGGCGATCGGAGGGAAATTACACGGAGACAGGCTCGTCGGCAGTCCCGGCCGGCACGGCGGTGTCCGACGGACCAGTTTCCTCACACGTCGTGGCCGAAGCGGCTGCGGCGGCCGACGATGAAGCAGCGGCAGTGGACGTCGAAGCAGCCGCAGTCGACGAGGTAGATGGTGAGGCAGACGAGGTAGGAGCCGGCGGAGACGACGAAGGACTGGCCGGAGTGGCTCGGAGGATGTCGCTGCGGTGGCCCTGGTACCAATTCCTCGTCTCCTCGTCCATCAGTTCCATGTCGCCGCCGCCCATGAGGAACGCCAAGTCTGTGTTCCTCTTCTTCGCCGCCGCCGTCGTCTTCAGCAGGGCGATCCAGACGCCTTGGTTGGCGAGCATCTCCCGCCACCTGCCGTCGAACTTGTCGTTCCTCCCGTCGGCGTGCGACCTCAAGTCGGCCCAGCACTTGTCGATCGACGCCTGCATCCTGTCGGCGGGATTGCCCGTCTTTTTGAGCTCTTTGAGCTTCTTCTGGCCGAGTTCAGGGCGCCCTTCCGCCGCGCTTGCCGCCGGAGCGTCGGGGTTGTACTGCTCGGTCTTGCACTTCGAGAGGGTCGTGCGGACTTCCTTCCACTTCTCGCAGTTCTCGAGGCGGGCGTAGACGTTGAGGAACTTGAACTGCAGGCCGGTGTCGAACGACTGATTGGCCCCGATTATGCCGTTCATGGACACGGTCTTCCAAGCTTCGGCGAGGCACTCCTCTTCCTTCGGCGTCCATTTGATACGCGGTTCGGCAGGCGGCGAGTCCTTCTTCCTCTTCTTCTTCCCCTTCGACAGGTTGGCGGCGGCTTGTGTTGGCTCTTCTTCTTCCTCGTCTTCTTCTTCGACGGCTTGGCTTCCGTCGGAAACATCCTCCCGATGCTCGTTGCGCGCCGCCACAGCGGCCGTCGCCCTCTGCTCCTCTTGCGTGAAGAACCCCGGGCACGCAGCGGCGGCGGCCATGAAAAACCCCGGGCTCGCAGCGGCGGCGGCGGAGCCGGAGGTGATCATCTCGTGGATCTCCTCTTCGTTCGGCGCCGCCATCGCACCGAACGCGAGCGGCCCTCGTCGCATGGCCGGCGAGGTGTCCTCGAACTGGCCGCCGCCGCCGACGTCAAGCTCGGGCGGCGACGGCGTGGACCTGGACGGTTGGACGTAGGCGCCCTCTTGGAACACGGCAGTCGGCGACGGCGAGTACAGCGAAGGGGAGAAGGACGACGGGGAACTGGTTGTACCTTGCGTCGGCCATTGGCTGGGGAACATGCTGCCGCCGCCCATGGCCATGCTGATCATCCTCGCTTGTTCGTCCTGGGCCGCCGCCGCCGCCCTCTTGGCGGCGGCTTTTTTCACCCTCTCCGCCCTGCCGCTTGTTTCCACCTCGCGTCGTTTCTCGTCCGCCGCCCACTCGGCGTTCGACATGCCCGGCGGCTTCGTCTTCTTCGCCCGCATCTTCCTCGCCGGCGCCTTCGGCGGCATTTTGGTGGACGAGAGGACGAGGAGGAGAGTGGTGGTGGACGAGAAGACGCCGCCGGGAACTGGAGCTGGAAGACGAGGAGATTGGGGAATTTCGGCGGGAGAGAATGGGGATATGCAAGCAAATTGGAGGGAATGGGGATATGCAAGCAAATTGGAGGGAAAATCGACAGGATTTGGTTTTCCAGTCGCCGACTACGCGGGTCCACACGACGTTTCGCGCCAAAATCTTTCGTCCGGAGTCCCCGAGCGCGCCCCGGGGGGCCGGGGATGGCGTGGGCTCGCCGGATGGATGAAGGGCCAATCCGGATGAAAACGAGAAACCGGGGGTGCGACTGGGCCGAATTTCACCGTAAAAACGTCGCTCGGGGGCCTCGTCGGGGGCACGAGTGGAGATGCTCTTACAACCGAAGCCTCTAGCCCGCACCACCAGCAACGAGCCCCGCTGGCGTTGCTCCTGCACGGCCTCCGCTGCGTCCAGGAATCCAACGCTCCACTACTGCACTACTTGCATAACCTTAATGGCCTAGAAAGCCCATGCCGCCACCTTGGGGACCGTGCCGCCACCTCGACGCGCCACCGCCTTTGGTCCTCGCATCGCACGCATTCTTCCCTGCTGAGCCACCTGAGCAGCACCTCCACTCCATCTTGTCGCGCCGCCGCTTGACACCGCCAGTGCGCGCCGCGCAGCTTATGGCCCCGCCCCGCATGAGGAAGGCCCGACAGGCCTCGCCTTGATGTGCCCGCCGCCAAAACCGCCAGCCTCGGTAGCGGCAGCAGACAGGGAGGGGCTTGCTCGATCTAGAGTTTGCCCTCAAGGGTCGCCCGAGCATGCGACCTGGGAGCGGAGCCCGAGTTGGCTCAGCTGTGAAAGACTACTGGCAGGGCAGTATGAAACTTTGGCCAGCCAATAAACCTCGGCTCCATGACATATGCACCTCCAAACAATTAATGGAGGAAGCGCAGAGGAGCTGCCAGCCCTTGGCGCACACAGATCGGCCTGGCCAGATCTGAAGTGGCATGTTTGGGCAAGATCAGGGGAGGCCGGGGACCGGCTGGAGGATAAAGAAAAAAAAAATACTTTATTTGGGACACCCAGGCGCCATCGGAGGGCCTCCAGCTCATTTGTAAGGGAGTGTTGAGCGTATGGTTTTCCTTGTGTTTTAGTGATGAGACCAATGTATAGGCCAGTATATGTTTAAAAGAATATATACCAACTATGTATATGTTATCCATGCATCATACAGACACACAAAGTTTTCAAACTCACACACACACTCTCTCTCTATTGATTATGTGGGCTAACTTTCTCTCTTTGATAAAAGGAAATTGTCGATCTTGGTTCCAAGTCTTGAACAAAATGATTCATTAGATAGAAAAGTGTGCTTGAAAATATTAGTTTCAGTTTTAGTCATATTTACCATCAAGAAGTATCAACTTATATTTTCATCTTTTCTTTACGAAGAAAGAACTTTTTACAACTGCAATAGGGATACACAATAATAAATCCTCTCACTATTTCAGGGTCCAGGTTATGATGTTTGCAATTGCAGACCAGGTGGCTAGTGGTTTCTCATCGGCTATTATTGAACACACCACTGACAAGATAATAAACTTCCTAGAGAGCAATTACGATCTGAGTCATGCTACTGAAGAGCTTCTCAACAAACTCAGATCACGCCTCACTATGGTAAAGGCTATTGCTGAGGCGGCAGACAACCAGCTCATCGTCAGCCCTAGTCTTGCCAAGTGGTTAAGGAACCTTCATGATGCTTCATATGAAGTGGAGGATGTGCTTGATGGAATTGACAGTCATGAAGTACTGACAGGAAAACGCAAGCTGAGCGAGCTCATATCATCATCTGTTAGAATCATTAAAAGTTTGATTGTACCCAATGAGACCATAAAAATGCTTGAGTGTGTTGTGCAAAAGTTGGACCACCTTTGTGCAACGTCTGGCACATTTGTTGAGCTGGTGAAGCAGAGTAATTCTATAGCCATGAAGGAGGGAATTGCGGGAGAGACTACTTCTCGTCTTCCAGTTGATGTCAAGGTATTTGGACGTGATGAAGTTTCAGAGTTAATACTAAAAGTTATTCTGGGTTCATCTGGAACTGAAGCAGAATCTAGCAGTGGACGAGAAAAACTTGTGGCAAGGTGCCGCATTGGTGGTATTGATGTTCTTCCGATTGTTGGTATGAGCGGGGTTGGGAAGACAACCCTTGCTCAAGTCATTTACAATCATCCAAATGTGAAGGAACACTTCTGTAAGAGAGCATGGGTGTATGTTTCAAAGCATCTCAGCATAAAGAGGACATTGCAAGAGATGTTATGCTCTTTTAAAGGGAATGATTCATATTTTGATTACAGTGATAGTTTGGAAACAACTATAAACAATATTCAAAATGTCATCCCACGGGATGGAAGATTTCTTCTTGTGCTAGACAGTGTTTGGGATGACATGTGTGACCATTGGAATATTTTGCTCACTGCCATAGCCTGCGAAGTGCCAGGAAGTGTAGTTCTTGTAACAACACAAAGCAAAAGTGTTGCAGACAGAGTATCAACAATGTGTCAAGTTCCACTAGCACCTTTGCCATGGGAGAGTTTTTGGCCACTTTTCCAGTATTATGCATTTGGAATTACTAGTGTTGTTGCTATGAGCAGCAGCCACACCCTTCTTCTAATTGGTAAGGAAATAGCACAAAAACTAGGAGGTATGCCATTAGCAGCAAAAGTAATAGGAAGTTTATTGAGATCTAGATTATCTGCAGATCAGTGGAGATGCATCCTGGAGAGCGATTGGTGGGATCTTACTGAAGTTTTACATGGAATCCTTCCGTATATGGGAGTGAGTTATCAGAACCTACAACACAGACAGAGACGTAGCTTTGCTTTTTGTTCTATCTTTCCACACAATTACTTGTTTGATAAAAAAAGATTGGTCAATATGTGGATTTCTCATGATTTTATCGAGCACAACAGATTTGATGGCACCAGATTAGAGGATGTTGGAAGTAAACTGTTTGAGGAACTTGTTGAAAGGTCATTTTTCCAGCCCACATTTGATAACAAGATGTACACTATGCATGATCTAGTAAGAGGTCTGGCCATTGCTGTTTCTTCACATGAGTACTTTCTCCACAAAGGAACATCACAGATAGCATCACCCACTGTTCGCCACTTAGCTGTGCAAGTTGGTACTCAACTGCACATTCCTGAACTTAACAAGTACAAAAATTTGCGGACAATCTTACTATTTGGTCAATGTGATAGTGATGAAATTTGTGATGTTCTTGACACCATGTTAGCAAATTCAAGAAGCATTCGAGTGTTGGACTTATCTTATTTCAAGGTGCTAGGAAAAATCCTACCAAACATTTCATCCCTGAGAAAATTGAGGTTCTTTGATCTCTCCTTCACAAGAATGAATAATTTGCGCAACTTCCCTTGCAATCTCAAAGTTCTGTATCTCCGTGGGTACAGACATGATTCTATTCCTCACAGCATTAATAAGCTTGTCAACTTACAACACTTGTATGTTGATGCGACAGCTCTCTCTAGGATTCCATTTATTGGACAACTAAGCCAACTTCAAGAACTGGAGAGCTTTAGTGCTGGAAAGAAACCTGGATTCATGATCAATGAATTGAAGAACATGCAAGAGCTAACAGGTAAACTTAGCATCAACAATATCCACATCATTAAGAATGTTCACGAGGCAGAGGACGCCAATATGATTGAGAAGAAACATCTTGAATCCTTGGAGTTAAAGGGGAAAATTGTATTGAGGGATGTATTGGAAGGATTGCAGCCACACCGTAATTTGCAAGAGCTCAAGATTGAAGGTTATGGGGCCAGAATATTCCCAGACTGGATGTTACAAGGCCATGTCTTCACAAATCTTCAGTCCCTTCATGTTGTAAACTGTCGATTTCTAGAGGTACTTCCGCCATTTGGAAAATTCCATTCACTCAAGAATCTCACTCTTGATAGCTTGCCATCAGTGAAGCATGCTGATGGAGCATCCTTTGGTTGTCTGCAAAATTTGGAGGAGTTCAAAGTTTCTTCAATGAGAGCATGGATAGTCTGGTCACATGTAGAAGAGGATCATGGTCCCTTCCTTCCATACGTCAAAAAATTTCAGCTTCTGAATTGCCCTGTACTAGAAGAAGTGCCCTACCTATCATTCATGTCTTCCCTGTCAGAACTAGATATTTCAGTTTGTGGGAACTATGCCAAAGCACTACCACAATGTGCACAACTCATGGCATGTCTCAAAACATTAAGGATAGCTGACTGCAATCAAGTACTCCAACTCTCTGGTCATCATTTCAAGTTACTAGAGTATCTAACAATCGAAAATTGTGTTGGGCTACGTTTGGTTGATGGAATATGCTCCTTCTCCAACCTTAGGAAAGTGGGGATTTCTGGTTGTCCTGATATTCTTATGGAAGTATCAGACCAGTCAACTAGACAAGATGAGCAAGGTTCACTCCATTTAATATTTCTATGCACAGATGTCAGCTTATTACATGGAAATTGCTTTGTGCCCTCATTGCGAAATGTAATGATCACTTACTTGGAGGCTGATCATTTTACTGTGGAGCAGGCAGAATGGTTTGGGAAACTAATATCTGTAGAATGTCTTGATTTTATATACTGTTTTTTTCTTGGAGGACTCCCTTCAACACTAGGCAGACTTACCTCCTTGAGGGTACTTAAAATTGTGAACTCACAGAAAGTGTTACCGGGACAAGGAACTGTGCCAGCGAACCTCCAGGAACTGATTCTAGAGGGTTATGCACTTGATTGGGAAGATAAGTTCAAGCCTGGAGGGTCGGAATGGTTAAACATTTGCCATGTTCCGTACATTCGTCTTAATGGGAAGACTATCTAAAATCTATCAACTGATGCTTCTTCATCATCCCAAAACCATCAAATTTGAAAGCATGCATTTGGTCCTAGATAGTGAAAGAAGCCAATCATGAGTGGAAGGCATACTACTTTTCATGTCTAGGTTTCAATCATACAATGCCCAATGGAAGATGTGTTATTGAGAGAGTGGGTCCACGGCAAATTTTTACTACTCTGTTGAAGTTGAAGAAGTGCATGATACAGATTATGACGGTCGAATGTGCTTGCTGGCTTAAGGTATATAACTTCATAATTCTTATCACCATGTCCTACTTTCTTTAAAATTTGTGCTTATCTCTGACTGAGCATGTCTGATGTGTGGAATGGAATAATGGATATCCTCCTCAAGGGTTGGAAATATTTTTTAATTAGTAGAATTACTAGAGTTCAGAGATATGGTAGTGATCACAGTCATGACTACAGACACATAACTTTACTCAAGTGTTAATGAGTATTAGAAAATCTATGGTTGGTAGTTTATTTATCCTGAAGAGACGATCTGAACTTAGAATCCTCCTTAGACATTCTCGCTGATAGCATATCACCTTTTGTGTTGGTTACCTTCACAGGCTGACTCGCTAAGTTGTTGATCTCCCTGAGTGGCCTCCACGACGTTGTTGATCTCCCTGAGTGGCCTCCGGTTCCCCATCTCTGCACAAATAGAGGAGAAATCAAGGAAGATCAGAAAGGGGAACCGCGACGGGGCGCCGGAGGCATATCTGAAAGCAAGAACCCAAGACCCAAGAAGAACTCGGGGACGCGCACGCACCTCGGACGTTGGGCACGGGCTTCGCCGCCACCGGCCTCCGGTTCTCCCCCGCCCTCTCCGCAGAGCAACCGCAGGTAGCGGAAGCTAGCGAATGGATGGGCTCTTCCTTCTCCGATCCGGGGCTAGAGCGGATGCGGTAGCAGCCTAGCAGGGTCATGCAGACGGGGAAATTTTGCCACTCTATCTGGCCCTCTTTTATTTATTTTTGTACTCCCTCTGCTTTACATATATAAAAGATGCTTATATTTTACATGTTCTAAAATAAACTATATACATCTCATAGTGAGTCAATCTACACACTAAAGTAGACTAAATACATACTAAAAAAACAAAAAAGATGTAACTTGAAACAATAGAAAGCAACATTATCGCATATTCACAGCCGTGTGATGCTAATTATCTTCCCTCCATCTTTTGTCTCAAGCTTGCCATGTCAGCCAATTTTGTTAGTTAGTTACGTAGATTCTTTTGTTAATAGTTCAGTGTCCGTCTGTTCCCACTGCCTCTTTTTTTTCCAAACACACGTCAATGTCAATATATTACATGTGAGTGAATAGTCACATGTATAATAAAGAGTATACATTATTGGCACTAAAAATTACCAAATTTATATCACCGATGCATCATGAAAATATAACTTATACTCCAAAAGATCCTCTATTTCCTCCTATTTTTAAATTTGCAGTTTCCACTATGGCTACTATCATTTGCACCGACTGATCTGTGTATCACACACCATATATTCCAACAACTTTATTTTCTAACCATCATAAAGTTATTTCTTATATGTGACAGCAATAAAATTCTCTATCTTCTTGTCTGATGCCACTTTGAACAAACTGATAACAAGGATAAAGCACTTCACAAGATAAATTCGTATTAAACGAACACATAGGACAAATATATAGGATAATTTCTACGGTCCATGACATGGGATGTTTATCACTCGTCGGAATATGCATTATGAATATAGACACAAAATAGTCCAATAAATGTGTGGTTTTCTTATCAGCTAATATTAGAGCATGTACCATGTACATGAGAAAATCCCACCGTTATCTGAAACAATTATTAAAACACATTTGCACTAATAGGTGCTTCCATACAGAAACATATGCAATAATATCTCTTTAAGTTATAGCTAAATACAATGTGCACGTTTCTATGAATAACGATTACACTGTGTTTGGATGCAATGAATTAAACCTGGAATCGTGGAATTGGAATTTGAGCCTCAAATTCAGCTGTTTGGATGTGCATAGAATTATAGTCTGGAAACCGGAAGCAATTCCACCCCGCACCCACCGGGAGTCATTTTCTTCTGTGTCTAATTCGGAGGTCACAACCTCTGAATTTGTGTGGAATTGCCCATCCCGAAGAGGTACGAGGCTTTCTTCCTAAACGAAACAAGCGCGTGACAGATGAACTAGTGAGCGACGCCCTCCTCCCCAGTAAGTCGCTAGCCGCCGGCGCCGCGCCATGTCTTCCCCACCCGCCCGTCGTTCGTCCTCCTGCCCTCCGCCCTCCGCCCAGCTGCCCTCCGATCGCCCGGCCATGACCACCCTCCGTCCGGATGCAGCGACGGCGCCCCCTAGTCGGACGCCCTCCGCTCGGACGCAGCGATGTCCCCGGCCGCCGTCCCCTGGCCATAACCGCCCGGATGCAGCGACGGCGTCCACCCCTGCCCTGCCCTTCCCAAACCTTGGTCGAGCAGGGGACTGGGGAACGGCAAGGGCTATGTCAGTAGTGACCTTGCCCTGCTGCTCGCCCCGACGGCCAGCCATGGCGTCTTCAGTCTATTTCTTCTCTGTCCAAAATATTTGTCTAGTGTTGTTCTAATTTTTTTCTGCAGAAATTAACAAGATCGATGTCCTTCTAATACATACATGCTATATTTTGTACATGTGCATAAGTTTATACAGTCCAAACTTATGAAAACAACCAATTCCATGGTTTGTACATCCAAACAAGAATTGGAATTGGATACACTCTTTAATTCCAACAACAAATTTCGAGCACGCCCAAACAAAAGAATTTGAATTGGGTGCCAATGCATTTCTATCTTAGATTTGGAATTTTCATTCCAATTCAATTCTACGCCCAATTCACCGCATCCAAACACAGCGTTAAAAAATTCCTAGAATGGCAAGCTATTAGCGCCCCTTACCACCGTAGCTAGCATAGTCCAGTTGTGCACGCGGGATTTCCCCCGTGAAGGTCATCATCAAAGCATGAAGTGTATGTTTCACATATGCGGAACCTGGCTTGACCGGTTTCGCGGGTCATGGCACGAAAACAACAGTCAAAGTCACATCAAATCAGCAACTGGCTTGCCTGTGCGGGGATAGGAAGATCTAGGCATATGGAGACCTACCCATTAGGCAAACCCTTTATGTTAAACTGCAGTATGTAACATGATACAGAAGAAAATGAGGATGTCACACATTGTAAGCACCAAAGGATAAGCATTGAAAGATCAATTCATTTGTTTTTTTTTTTGAATCGAGGCCTCCTTATTTGGTCCCATGCCCATATTAATTTCTGAATGAAAGGGAACGGAAGGCCAAAAGAAAGAAGGTGTGGTGTCCTTACATTTCCTAGTAATACCGGATCACCTGGAGATGGGAAAGCTAGTACAACTCTCTAAGTGAACCGTCATCATGTGGAATTCAACGGCGACCTCGCTACATCTTGCATCCTTAGGGAAACAAAGCAAATTGTAGGGATACACAAGCACCGCAGTGGAGGCCACGCCATCAACGTATCCTTTAGCCCTAAACATACACTATATTGGATGATGCTAAGGACAACATCCTGATAACTTCACTTCAAACCGTTGGGTCATTCGGGCATGCCTATCCACCATGGAAACACAAGTCAACGGCAAACCATAATGCAAATGTAGCATTACAAACCATGAAATATAAGTGCAGATTCCTCTATATATATAATATCCTGGGATCAATAAGTTGAATAATTAGATCCTAAAATGGTTCACCTATTCTCACTTAGCAAAATTTAGCTATGGCCATAAGAATGTGTGCCTAACCCTAAAATGAGATGCCGACTGATGGTTTTCTGGAACAAAATTTGTATGCCGAAAACAAATTATAAGCTACATAAGTGTATAGTAATGTTAGTTCTTTGAATAAAAATCAAGTCAAATAGAAAAGAAAACCAAGAACTATTTGACCAAAAGAGCTACCTAGAGTCTAGGTTTTAAGCCTTCTTCCTTCAGGTTCTAAGCCTCCCCATGTGTCTGTGCTCTGCAAGGAAGAATGAGTGAGAGTAAGTGGATTAGCAAAGATATAGGAGAGTGACAAAGATAAGATATGACAACGTTTTATATCTGGTCGAAAACCTACAATGTATCGATAACCAAAAGTTGGAATAACATGCAGTATACATACATGTGCACAGGTTGCACCCAGAAAACAGATTAATATTATAGACATCTAAAAAATCATCTTAAATTCAGTGCATTGCTAACCGCTCTATAGCAAGCACAAAATGGTCTCATAATTTCAGAAGTAATCGAAGCAGGAGCACTTTTATCATGCAGAGAAACCAGCTACTATGCAAACTAGTTGAATGTCCGTGCGTTGCCACAGAATCAAAAAATAAACACACCAATACAAAGGTTACTTAAATTAAAAAATTCAAACCTGATCTTAAATTGTTTACGGGACATACCACCATATTTGTATACGAATAAAAACATCTATAACCTAAACTTGTGAACATTTCAAGGTATAGGGGAAGAGACACATTCTTGTCTTTTATATATTGCATGATATAAAATCCCCAAAGATGATGATTGATACGTCTCCGACGTATCGATAATTTCTTATGTTCCATGCCACATTATTGATGATATCTACATGTTTTATGCATACTTTATGTCATATTTATGCATTTTCCGGCACTAACCTATTAACGAGGTGCCGAAGAGCCAGTTGCTGTTTTCTGCTGTTTTTGGTTTCAGAAATCCTAGTAAGAAAATATTCTCGGAATTGGACGAAATCAACGCCCAGGGGCCTATTTTGCCACGAAGCTTCCAGAAGACCGAAGGGAAGACGAAGTGGGGCCATGGGGAGCCGCCACACTAGGGCGGCGCGGCCCTAGCGTGTGGGGCCCCCGTGATGCCTCCTGACCTGCCCTTCCGCCTACATATAGTCTTCGTCGCGAAACCCCCAGTACCGAGAGCCACGATACGGAAAACCTTCCAGAGACGCCGCAGCCGCCAATCCCATCTCGGGGGATTCAGGAGATCGCCTCCGGCACCCTGCCGGAGAGGGGAATCATCTCCCGGAGGACTCTTCACCGCCATGGTCGCCTCCGGAGTGATGAGTGAGTAGTTCACCCCTGGACTATAGGTCCATAGCAGTAGCTAGATGGTTGTCTTCTCCTTATGTGTTTCATTGTCGGGTCTTGTGAGCTGCCTAACATGATCAAGATCATCTATCTGTAATGCTATATGTTGTGTTTGTTGGGATCCGATGGATAGAGAATACTATGTTATGTTGATTATCAATCTATTACCTATGTGTTGTTTATGATCTTGCATGCTCTCCGTTATTAGTAGAGGCTCTGGCCAAGTTTTTACTCTTAACTCCAAGAGGGAGTATTTATGCTCGATAGTGGGTTCATGCCTCCATTAAATGCAGGACGGTGAGAAAGTTCTAAGGTTGTGGATGTGCTGTTGCCACTAGGGATAAAACATTGATGCTATGTCCGAGGATGTAGTTATTGATTACATTACGCACCATACTTAATGCAATTGTCTGTTGTTTGCAACTTAATACTGGAAGGGGTTCGGATGATAACCTGAAGGTGGACTTTTTAGGCATAGATGCATGCTGGATAGCGGTCTATGTACTTTGTCGTAATGCCCAATTAAATCTCACTATACTCATCATATCATGTATGTGCATGGTCATGCCCTCTCTATTTGTCAATTGCCCAACTGTAATTTGTTCACCCAACATGCTATTTATCTTATGGGAGAGACACCACTAGTGAACTGTGGACCCCGGTCCATTCTTTTACATAGAATACAATCTACTGCAATACTTGTTCTACTGTTCTCTGCAAACAATCATCATCCACACTATACATCTAATCCTTTGTTACAGCAAGCCGGTGAGATTGACAACCTCACTGTTTCGTTGGGGCAAAGTACTTTGGTTGTGTTGTGCAGGTTCCACGTTGGCTCCGGAATCCCTGGTGTTGCGCCGCACTACATCTCGCCGCCATCAACCTTCAACATGCTTCTTGGCTCCTACTGGTTCGATAAACCTTGGTTTCTTACTGATGGAAAACTTGCCGCTGTACGCATCACACCTTCCTCTTGGGGTTCCCAACGGACGCGTGTTGTACGCGTATCAAGCAGATTTTCTGGCGCCGTTGCCGGGGAGATCAAGACACGCTGCAAGGGGAATCTCCACATCCCAATCTCTTTACTTTGTTTTTGTCTTGCTTTATTTTATTTATTACTTTGTTTGCTGCATTATATCAAAATACAAAAAAATTAGTTGCTAGTTTTACTTTATTTGCTATCTTGTTTGCCATATTAAAAACACAAAAAAATTAGTTACTTGCATTTACTTTATCTAGTTTGCTTTATTTACTCTTGCTAAAATGGGTACTCCTGAAAATACTAAGTTGTGTGACTTCACAACCACAAATAATAATGATTTCTTATGCACACCTATTGCTCCACCTGCTACCACAGCAGAATTCTTTGAAATTAAACCTGCTTTACTGAATCTTGTAATGAGAGAGCAATTTTCTGGTGTTAGTTCTGATGATGCTGCTGCCCATCTCAATAATTTTGTTGAATTGTGTGAAATGCAAAAATATAAGGATGTAGATGGTGACATTGTAAAATTAAAATTGTTTCCTTTCTCAATAAGAGGAAGAGCTAAAGATTGGTTGCTATCTCTGCCTAAGAATAGTATTGATTCATGGACTAAATGCAAGGATGCTTTTATTGGTAGATATTATCCTCCTGCTAAAATTATATCTTTGAGAAGTAGCATAATGAATTTTAAACAAATGGATAATGAGCATGTTGCACAAGCATGGGAAAGAATGAAATCTTTGGTTAAAAACTGCCCAACCCATGGACTGACTACTTGGATGATCATCCAAACCTTTTATGCATGACTGATTTTTTCTTCGCGGAACCTATTGGATTCAGCTGCTGGATGTACCTTTATGTCCATCACTCTAGGCGATGCAACAAAGTTTCTTGATAATATGATGATTAATTACTCTGAATGGCACACAGAAAGAGCTCCACAAGGTACGAAGGTAAATTCTGTCGAAGAAACCTCTTCCTTGAGTGATAAGATTGATGCTATTATGTCTATGCTTGTGAATGGTAGGACTAATATTGATCCTAATAATGTTCCGTTAGCTTCATTGGTTGCTCAAGAAGAACATGTTGATGTAAACTTCATTAAAAATAATAATTTCAACAACAATGCTTATCGGAACAATTCTAGTAACAACTATAGGCCATATCCTTATAATAATGGCAACAACTATGGTAATTCTTGTGGGAATTCTTACAACAATAATAGGAACACACCCCCTGGACTTGAAGCTATGCTTAAAGAATTTATTAGTACAGAAACTGCTTTTAATAAATCTGTTGAAGAAAAGCTTGGGAAAATTGATATACTTGCTTCTAAAGTCGATAATCTTGCTGCTGATGTTGATCTTTTAAAATCGAAAGTTATGCCTAATGAAAATCATAATAATAAAATTGTTACTACAGAAAATGCCATCCAAGTTAGAATTAATGAGAATATAAGATTGATGGCCGAATTGCGTGCTAGGTGGGAAAGAGAAGAAAATGCTAAAGAAGATAATATAGCTAAAGTTTGGACTATTACCACCACTAGTAATGCTAATGCTTCACATGTTGCTGCACCTCCTACTATTAATGGTAAAATAATTGGTGTTGGCAATGTTTCCACTTCTAATGCAAAGCGCGAAAAACTGCCTGAAATCATAAAGCTCATTAAAGCTATTTGAAATTTTTTCCAATATTGGGGATAATGATCCCATTGCTTTAGATCATAATGATTTGGATTTTGATGATTGCCACATCTCTGAAGTTATAAAGTTCTTACAAAAACTTGCTAAGAGTCGTAATGCTAGTGCTATAAATTTGGCTTTCACGAAACATATTACAAATGCTCTCATAAAAGCTAGAGAAGAGAAACTAGAACGCGAAACTTCTATTCCTAGGAAGCTAGAGGATGGTTGGGAGCCCATCATTAAGATGAAGGTCAATGACTTTGATTGTAATGCTTTATGTGATCTTGGTGCAAGTATTTCCGTTATGGCTAAGAAAATCTATAATATGCTTGACTTGCCACCATTGAAAAATTGTTATTTGGATGTTAATCTTGCTGATAATTCTACAAAGAAACCTTTGGGGAGAGTTGATAATATTCGCATTACCGTTAACAATAACCTTGTCCCCGTTGATTTTGTTGTCTTGGATATTGAATGCAATGCATCTTGTCCCATTATATTGGGAAGACCTTTTCTTCGAACTGTTGGTGCTATCATTGATATGAAGGAAGGTAATATTAAATATCAATTTCCTCTCAAGAAAGGTATGGAACACTTCCGTAGAAAGAGAATGAAGTTACCTTTTGATTCTATTATTAGAACAAATTATGATGTTGATGTTTCATCTCTTGATAACACTTGATATACACTTTCTGCGCCTAGCTGAAAGGCGTTAAAGAAAAGCGCTTATGGGAGACAACCCATGTTTTTACTACAGTACCTTTATTTTATATTTGAGTCTTGGAAGTTGTTACTACTGTAGCAACCTCTCCTTATCTTTGTTTTGTGCATTGTTGTGCCAAGTAAAGTTGTTGATAGTAAGGTTCATACTAGATTTGGATTACTGCACAGAAACAGATTTCTTTGCTGTCACGAATCTTGGCCTAATTCTCTGTAGGTAACTCAGAAAATTATGCAAATTTACGTGAGTGATCCTCAGATATGTACGCAACTTTCATTCAATTTGAGAATTTTCATTTGAGCAAGTCTGGTGCCTCTTAGAAATTCGTCTTTACGAACTGTTCTGCTTTGATAGATTCTGCCTTTTATTTCGCATTGCCTGTTTTGCTATGCTTGATGGATTTTTCGATACCATTGATTTTCAGTAGCTTTGTGCAATGTCCAGAAGTGTTAAGAATGATTGTGTCACCTCTGAACATGTAAATTTTAATTGTGCACTAACCCTCTAATGAGTTGTTTTGAGTTTGGTGTGGAGGAAGTTTTCAAGGATCAAGAGAGGGAGATGATACAACATGATCAAGGAGAGTGAAAGCTCTAAGCTTGGGGATGCCCCGGTGGTTCACCCCTACATATTTCAAGAAGACTCAAGCGTCTAAGCTTGGGGATGCCCAAGGCATCCCCTTCTTCATCGACAACATTATCAGGTTCCTCTAGTGAAACTATATTTTTATTCCATCACATCTTATGCACTTTGCTTGGAGCGTCTGTTTGTTTTTGTTTTTGTTTGAATAAAATGGATCCTAGCATTCTTTGTGTGGGAGAGAGACACGCTCCGCTGTTGCATATGGACAAATATGTCCTTAGGCTTTACTCATAGTATTCATGGCGAAGATTGAATCTTCTTCGTTAATTTGTTATATGGTTGGAAACGGAAAATGATACTTGTAGTAATTGCTAAAATGTCTTGGATAGTGTGATACTTGGCAATTGTTGTGCTCATGTTTAAGCTCTTGCATCATATACTTTGCACCTATTAATGAAGAAATACATAGAGCTTGCTAAAATTTGGTTTGCATATTTGGTCTCTCTAAGGTCTAGATAATTTCTAGTATTGAGTTTGAACAACAAGGAAGACGGTGTAGAGTCTTATAATGTTTACAATATGTCTTTTATGTGAGTTTTGCTGCACCGGTTCATCCTTGTGTTTGTTTCAAATAACCTTGCTAGCCTAAACCTTGTATCGAGAGGGAATACTTCTCATGCATCCAAAATCCTTGAGCCAACGAATATGCCATTTGTGTCCACCATACCTGCCTACTACATGGTATTTCTCTGCCATTCCAAAGTAAATTGCTTGAGTGCTACCTTTAAAATTTCTATCCTCTACCTTTGCAATATATAGCTCATGGGACAAATAGCCTAAAAACTATTGTGGTATTGGATATGTACTTATGCACTTTATCTCTTATTAAGTTGCTTGTTGAGCGATAACCATGTTCCTGGGGACGCCATCAACTATTCTTTGTTGAATATCATGTGAGTTGCTATGCATGTCCGTCTTGTCTGAAGTAAGGGAGATTTACCACTCATTCAATGGTTAGAGCATGCATAATGTTAGAGAAGAACATTGGGCCGCTAACTAAAGCCATGATCCATGGTGGAAGTTTCAGTTTTGGACAAATATCCTCAATCTCATATGAGAAAATTATTTGTTACCACATGCTTATGCATTAAAGAGGAGTCCATTATCTGTTGTCTATGTTGTCCCGGTATGGATTTCTAAGTTGAGAATAATCAATAGCGAGAAATCCGATGCGAGCTTTCTCCTTAGACCTTTGTACAGGCGGCATAGAGGTACCCCTTTGTGACACTTGGTTAAAACATATGCATTGCGATGATAATCCAGGTAATCCGAGCTAATTAGGACAAGGTGCGGGCACTATTAGTATACTATGCATGAGGCTTGCAACTTGTAGGATATAATTTACATAACACATATGCTTTATTACTACCGTTGACAAAATTGTTTCTTGTTTTCAAAACCGAAGCTCTAGCACAAATATAGCAATCGATGCTTCCCTCTGCGAAGGGCCTTTCTTTTACTTTTATGTTGAGTCAGTTCACCTATTTCTCTCCATCTCAAGAAGAAAACACTTGTGTGAACTGTGCATTGATTCCTACATACTTGCATATTGCACTTGTTATATTACTTTACATTGACAATTATCCATGAGATATACATGTTACAAGTTGAAAGCAACCGCTGAAACTTAATCTTCCTTTATGTTGCTTCAATACCTTTACTTTGAATTATTGCTTTATGAGTTAACTCTTATGCAAGACTTATTGATGCTTGTCTTGAAGTACTATTCATGAAAAGTCTTTGGTTTATGATTCATTTGTTTACTCATGTCATTTACATTGTTTTGATCGCTGCATTCATTACATATGCTTACAATAGTATGATCAAGGTTATGATGGCATGTCACTCCAGAAATTATCTTTGTTATCGTTTACCTGCTCGGGACAAGCAGAAACTAAGCTTGGGGATGCTGATACGTCTCCGACGTATCGATAATTTCTTATGTTCCATGCCACATTATTGATGATATCTACATGTTTTATGCATACTTTATGTCATATTTATGCATTTTCCGGCACTAACCTATTAACGAGATGCCGAAGAGCTAGTTGCTGTTTTCTGCTGTTTTTGGTTTCAGAAATCCTAGTAAGGAAATATTCTCGGAATTGGACGAAATCAACGCCCAGGGGCCTATTTTGCCACGAAGCTTCCATAAGACCGAAGGGAAGACGAAGTGGGGCCACGGGGCGCCGCCACACTAGGGCGGCGCGGCCCAAGGGGGCCCGCGCGGCCCTAGCGTGTGGGGCCCCGTGACGCCTCCTGACCTGCCCTTCCGCCTACATATAGTCTTCGTCGCGAAACCCCTAGTACCGAGAGCCACGATACGGAGAACCTTCCAGAGACGCCGCCACCGCCAATCCCATCTCGGGGGATTCAGGAGATCGCCTCCGGCACCCTGCCGGAGAGGGGAATCATCTCCCGGAGGACTCTTCACCGCCATGGTCGCCTCCGGAGTGATGAGTGAGTAGTTCACCCCTGGACTATGGGTCCATAGCAGTAGCTAGATGGTTGTCTTCTCCTTATGTGCTTCATTGTCGGGTCTTGTGAGCTGCCTAACATGATCAAGATTATCTATCTGTAATGCTATATGTTGTGTTTGTTGGGATCCGATGGATAGAGAATACTATGTTATGTTGATTATCAATCTATTACCTATGTGTTGTTTATGATCTTGCATGCTCTCCGTTATTAGTAGAGGCTCTGGCCAAGTTTTTACTCTTAACTCCAAGAGGGAGTATTTATGCTCGATAGTGGGTTCATGCCTCCATTAAATGCAGGATGTGACAGAAAGTTCTAAGGTTGTGGATGTGCTGTTGCCACTAGGGATAAAACATTGATGCTATGTCCGAGGATGTAGTTATTGATTACATTACGCACCATACTTAATGCAATTGTCTGTTGTTTGCAACTTAATACTGGAAGGGGTTCGGATGATAACCTGAAGGTGGACTTTTTAGGCATAGATGCATGCTGGATAGCGGTCTATGTACTTTGTCGTAATGCCCAATTAAATCTCACTATACTCATCATATCATGTATGTGCATGGTCATGCCCTCTCTATTTGTCAATTGCCCAACTGTAATTTGTTCACCCAACATGCTATTTATCTTATGGGAGAGACACCACTAGTGAACTGTGGACCCCAGTCCATTCTTTTACATAGAATACAATCTACTGCAATACTTGTTCTACTGTTCTCTGCAAACAATCATCATCCACACTATACATCTAATCCTTTGTTACAGCAAGCCGGTGAGATTGACAACCTCACTGTTTCGTTGGGGCAAAGTACTTTGGTTGTGTTGTGCAGGTTCCACGTTGGCGCCGGAATCCCTGGTGTTGCGCCGCACTACATCTCGCCGCCATCAACCTTCAACGTGCTTCTTGGCTCCTACTGGTTCGATAAAGTTTGGTTTCTTACTGAGGGAAAACTTGCCGCTGTACGCATCACACCTTCCTTTTGGGGTTCCCAACGGACGCGTGCTGTACGCGTATCAATGATGTATCTTTCTACAAAATTCTAATTCTGATGAGTTCAATGAGCATTTACAGACTGGTATATAACCTGCAGTCGAGCTTCTGTTGTCTACCTACCAATGTACCTAGTATTAGATTTAGGTATTAATATTTGGATACCTGTGTATTTTTGTTTGTAATGCGCATGACCAAAACCTGTCGAAAAACCGAACAATCATTTTTCTAGTGTAGCTTTTCCTCAATAGTAAAATAGACAAGAAGTTCTAGGGACAAGGAGCAATGACAGGAAGAAGGGAGAGGTGTAATCACAATTTTCACTCTCCACCATGATGGGCCTCTCTGTTTTCCCATTAAGTTTTGGCTAGGTATTTATTTTACAGGCTCCAGAATGATTCTTTTGGTAAAAAGTTTTCCACTCGGTCTTGTCACCCATGTCTCCATGGTTGCGCTAAAAAAATGTACAGCAAAAGAGAACCATCACAACAACATTACTCACACCCCCCTCGATTTATCTCACAACTTCGCTAGCACCACCGTGCCGTTCTTCTCACCAGAGTTGCTAGCCAACGGATCAACACCCATCCTCGTCGCACTGCGTCTTGCGATATTGCTCCATAATTATGACGCAACCTTCTCTACGTTTCTCGTTTGTTGCTCTATGTCTCCCGACTACAGATCTCCCTCGATTTCGTCAAAAAAGAACCCCCCCCCCCCGACTCTACCTTGCCATGCCTAGTTCACTCTTCACTCTCGGGAAGCGTCCATGGAAGATAGCTTCTCCACCTTTGACCTAATGAGCGAGACCTTGATCCGCCTGATGCTAGAACCATGGGGTGACATGTACGTGGAAGACACCGTTCGCCCACCTCGACCCCATCTGTGAGAGCCACACGACATGTTTAACAGAGAATATATATTGAGTTTTGCATGTATAATTAATTAGTGTAGAATTTCTTGGTAGCGTAAAAATGGTTGAGAAAAATAAAGTAAAGTAAAATAAAAATAAGGAGATGAGATAAAAATACGACAAACATTCATAAATGTTTTTATACTCTTATATATTTTGAAATGAAAAATATTCTTTAGCGAAATCCAAAGTCATGTGCATTAGTACGACAAATGACATTTGTAAAAAAAGATAGAGGAGATGACCCAAGGTGATGTATATGTAAAAAAAACTATCAAGCATATCACCTTGGGACAAAAGACAGGCTTTAACATGGGATGTAATATGAAAAAAGATATAGGAGAGTGACAAAGATAAGATATGAAAACGTTTTGTATCTGGTAGAAAACCTACAATGTATCTATAACCAAAAGTTGGAATAAAATGCAGTATATATACATGTGCACAGGAAGCACCCAGAAAACAGATTTATATTATAGACATCTAAAAAATCATCTTAAATTCAGTGCATTGTTAACCGCTCCATAGCAAGCATAAAATGGTCTCATAATTTCTGAAGTAATCGAAGCAGGAGGGCTTTTATCATGCAGAGCAACCAGGTACTATGCAAATAAAACTGTGTCAGAAATTGAAAACAACCAAAGAAGTAAGAATATAACATAGTTGATTTGTACTTGAGCAGCTCTCTCAGGAACGAAGATAATTGTGCCGGATATATAACATGGTTCTATAAAGGAACATGTATATAAATAGATAACTTAGTGTCATGGCTGTGAATAATTATGGATAGTCTAAAGCTACCAATACATAATTATGCACATTTCCGTGTTTGCATACCTGATCATGATAATTTATTTACCATAAAGGTTTTGCACTGAAGTTTGAAGTATATCATTTAAGGTTAGATATAGAATTAATATTCTATATTGAATGTACAATGACCGTTGGGTCTGAGGTAGCCGCGGCCGGCGCCCTTGCCCGCCGGCGACGTAGACTCACGCTACCTCCTGGGGGTCTCCAGATCGGAGAGGGGAAGCCGTCGGCGGATAGGCTCTCACCCTCGGGGTCGCGGTTCGAGGTGCTGATCGAGGACGTCGATAGCGACGACTCGTGTGACTCCGAAGTGCCGTTTGAATCGGCGGAGGACGTTCTCGACTCCCCTACGTCTCGTCATGGTTCGGCGGTGGTCCGGCAAGGTGGGCGTTCGGACGAGGAGCTTGCGCGGGATTTCTGGAACGAGATAGGCTATCCCACCCCGGCCTCAAGGTTCTGGGAGGTTGCGTCTCCGTCAGCCGAAGGTAAGTACGATGATGAGCTTCGTTTTTGCAGGTCTGGCGCTGGTTCTTCTTCGGCTGCGGCGGAGCGGAAAGACGTCGACGTGGGGGTGCAGCAGGTTTCAGCGGTGGCCAAGCAGGCGACTGCATCGCGCGTCTTTACGGTGCCGAGGAAGCCACGGTCCGGCGCGTGGAGAGGGCCGGTGCCGCCCCATCGCGTCTCTCCGCCGGCGGTCTTGGGACAATTCTTCCCGGCTGCGATGGAGTCCTCGCTGCCGATCACGCCATCCACGTCGCGTCCGTTAGCGGAGACGGAGGAACGGTTTCGGGCATCGTTGCATGACAGTGGGGCCCAGCGCTCTTACTCCTGGGCCGGCCTGGCCCAGCGCATGCAGGGGCTTTGGAACCGCATGCACACACGTTCACGAGTGCTTCATCTCCTTCAGCTTACGTCGTGCCGCCACGCTCGCCTCCATCTCCGATCGCGCCGCCCCTAAGTTCGTCGTCCCACCGAGTCCCGCCCGCTCCGTCCTCTACACCGCCAGGGACAGTGCCGCTGGTTCCATCGTCGCCACTCCGGACGCCATCGACTTCTTCCCCGCTCTTTGGCTCCACGCGCCGGGGCTGGAACCCGGTTCGCCGCCCATCGTTCGCGTAGGTTGCGGCGCTGCCGCGGCTACCGATGGTGGGGACGCAGCAGCCACCGTCGGGACGGGACCCTGGCCAACCTCAATAGGGTGGTGTCCGACCTCCTCTCGCTGCCCCGGGGATGCGGCCGCCCCCACCTTTGCAGCCGGCCATCCCGAGGACCTTCCTTCCTACGCCCATGCAGCAGCCGCTGCAGCCACAGCCTCAAGTTCAACAGTAGCAGCCACAAGTGCTGCAGTAAGCTTTTCCATACCGGCCACCGGTCTACGGGTATTCCCAACCTGGGGTCCTTTCCGGTGAGCATTTTGCGAGTCAGCCGCAGCAGCATATGGGGAGTTCGTTTGGGCAGCAACAAGGACTTGACTCAACGGTGTCTCAGCAGCAGCCGGTTGCATTTGCTCCAGGTGTCAATCTGAAGCCAAAGAAGAACAAGAAAAAGAGGTCGGGGTAGCAGGTCATCCATCCTATTTCCGGTCAAGACCAACCCCATCATGGCTTTGTCGGCGATCAACAAGTGCAGGTTGCTCATGGACAGGTTTCGCAGGGACAGGAGCTCTTTCATCAGGGTAATTTTATGCCTCAGTTTGTGCCGCAGCAGCCGGGGGTCGCGGTTTCTATTCCATAGTCACATCGTTTTGTTCAGCAGGGACAGTTCATGCCTCAGTTTTTACCGCAGCGGTCAATGGCTCCTTCGCCTGTTCCGCAGCAGACGCAGGTTCCGGCTGGCCCTCCCGTTCCCTCAGTGCAACCGGTGGTAGCGCCTGTGGAGTCAGTAGTCAGGGTTTCCGGTAAAGGCAAGAAAGGGGTGTGGTGTTGGAAGTGCACGGTGGACACGCATGCGACCAAGGATTGTAAGTTGAGGCACTATTGCTATGTGTGTGATTAGCGAGCTCATCCGGCTCAGCACTATTGCTAGTTCTCCGCGCACCTAGACCCCTTGCACTTGTTTTGGGAACAGGTCAACTAGAGACTTACTTCACGTCGCTTCCTGACTCTGTGGTTCTTGATGGCTTGGTCCCCAGTCAGTCTCCGGTTGCAAGGGTGGTCATTTTAGGTGATGAAGTGTCTGCGGATGTGGTCGCCAAGCAGGTTGCGAGACGGTGTGCTGATAGCCAGAACTAGAAATTGGAAGCTTTGCCTAATGGGGACATGGAGTTTTTGATCCGTGTTCCTTCTTCTGAGGATCTGGACAGAGTGGATGGGATCCAGGTCGGGGTCCCAGGTTTTGGCTCTTTTTTGGCTATCTCCAGGTGGATTTCTACTGAGGTGCCCCATAACTTTGAATTGCAAAAGATCTGGCTTCATGTGGAGGGGGTGCCACACAGTGTGCGCCACTTTCTAGGCTTATGGACGGCTGGTTCTCTTGTGGGAAAGACTGTGGATGTAGACCTCACCACTCTCAAGTGCATGGGGATTATTCGCATTCAGGTAGCCATGATGGACTATGTGGTGCTGTAGAATCTTAGGCAAGATTCTGCTGTGTTTGTTTAAGACTGATGTACTGGTTCAGTTCAAGGGCTTTGATTTTCGTTTTCCCCGCGAGCCAGATGATTTTGTGCCTGATGCTAGGTTCTTACCGCTAGTTTGGGTGAAGAAGGATGACATCGATGAGGGAGGTAATGATGATTGTGTTGATGATGATGCGATGGATACATCTGATGCCATATTAGAGCCTGCACAGTCCACCACGCTGCACGCTCAGAATGCTGCTTCTAGCTCTGGAGGTGCCAGGGGTGCACGGATAGTTTGCATTGTAGTTAATCCTTTCAACCCCAACCCGCAAACTCAGCTGGCCAAGGCGGTGGTGGCGAAGCTACGAGTCCTGAGCCCCGGTCTCGAGAGACGGTCTCCTCGATCTATTGTTTCTGCACAGGAGCTCGAGAGGGCTCTATCATCGGTCACTCCACGGCCTTCGGACGGTGCGCTTGACACCACCCCGGCTTGCGTTCTACACCTTCGGACATGATGGCTAGAGGGCGCGTTCACACCCTTGGGCGCCTCACCCACTCGGCGTCGCGTCGTGCCTCTGCTTCGCCTTCGGGTTGTGCCTCCTCTACACCGACTACGGAGGCTGGCAGGGACTCGCCGCGCTCGGCCTCGCCACGTGGGGCTGCACACCTGGAGAGAGGCGCGGCATCTTCTGGGGCAGCCATCCGGCCTGGGCAGGCCCCGGAACAGTTGCAGCCTGGCCAGCCATGCCGCACGCTATTGTGCCCTCCTCTACGCGGGGTACTGCAGTGGTCGTCTCCCCGGTGGCTCCGGTGGGAGTTCACGCCGAGATGCCTACAGCAGAGGCTGTTGGCGGGGGAGGGTCTTCTCCAACCTTTACCTCCTCCGACGCCTTCTACGAGTCGTCTTCATCTACAGTGGGAGGCGGGCATGCCTCGGCTTGTCATGGGGGAGGATATCTACCTCACCTATTCCCCCAACTGTGACCAAGACGGTGACGGTGGAGGAGGATCGTGCGGCATTGCCGCCATCTAGTTTTAGGGGAAGGCATTCTTCACCTGCCTCCCCTAAGGCTGATTGTGCCTCTCTCGGTCGGCTAAAGGGGCCGACGGCTCCGCCTAGGGCGGCTGCTGCCACTCCGTCTAGGCGAAGTATGCGCCATGGTGTCGGCCCAGACGGGGCTGCGGCGTCGGATGAGGATTCGCTAGCTAGAGCGATTGGACGCAAGGCGATAACAAACCTAGACTTCTCAAGTATAAATAGAAGTTCTAAATCCTTTCTAACTTTCCCAACACCACTAATTAATGTGAATCTTAATAATGTGGGGGTTTCATTGGTAAGTCTGTTAATGCTATTTCGGTTTCGGCTAATGCTCTTAGACGTATGGAGTTTGATAGTTTTAAACTCTCTCTTACGATTTTGAGTAAGCATGATACCTTACTTTCTGACGAAGATGATGAGGAAGTGTATTCCGTCTCAGACAGACAACTTCTCACACATCTAGTTGGAGAGGTTTCGGAGGTTGGTTTGGATGATGAGACGTTGGGTTCATGTATTGAACTAAAAGCAGCGGAACGCAAATCCAGAGCTTCCTCTATTAAAAGAAATGCTTGGCCTAACAAAAAGGTAAAGGCAACTAAATCTCCTATTGTTTCCAAATGAATGGCATGTTCAGAAATAGTAGAGGTCTTAAAGACTTGGCTAAACACTTACACATCGCTGATTGCATTAGGGAACATTGTCTTGATTTTATTGCTGAAACGGGTAAGAGGAATTATTCAACAAGTTTTCTAAATCGCCTTTCAGGCGGGGAAGAATTTGCTTGGGTATCCCGCCCGCCTCGGGGGCGTTCGGGTGGCCTACTAGTTGCAGTCCGAACTTCTACTATGGAAAGTTTAGATAATTCTGGAGGAGATTTTCATATCAAACTCCACATCCGGAAGAAATCTGATAATTTCATTTGGAGTTTGGTTTCCATCTGTGGGGCGGCTCAGGACGTTGCTAAACCTTCTTTTCTTTGTGAGTTGGTGAATCTAGCAAAGGATAATCCGCACCCCATCATTATCGGGGGCGATTTTAAATGCTAAGATACCCTCAGGAAAAGAGCTGGGGCAGGTTTGACACGCATTGGCCCTTCTTATTCAATGTCGTCATCGATAGCTTGGATCTAAGGGAGGTCTCAATGATTGAGAGACAATTTACTTGGGCAAATAGCCTCCCAGAGCCTACTTACGAGAAGCTAGACTGTGTATTGATGGACTCAGATTGGGAATTAAAATTTCTCCTAGTCTCGGTACGGGTTCTGCCACGTATTGAAGCCTTGTCAGACCATGCGTTTATTTTACTTTCAACCGGGAACCCAATACCTCATTGTAGACGTCCATTCAAATTTGAACTTGGATGGCTACAAAGCGAGGGGTTCTCGGATATGATTAAATTTATATGGGACAAGCCAGTTGCTGAGAACAACCCAATCAAAAGGTGGAATAATCAATTGTGCTCGACACGTAGATACCTTGGGGGTTGGTCCAAGCACATGACTGGAGTACTAAAGAAAGAGAAACTCAGCCTATCATCAAAAGTAGATGATCTGGAGGCACTCGCCGAGGTACGACCGTTAACTACGCAGGAGATTGATCTTAAAAGTCAACTCAATGCAACGTTAGTGGGTCTACTAAGGGAGGAGGAACTCAAGTGGTACCAAAGATTTAAAGCCCATTTTTTGCTGGAAGGAGATTCGGTACAAGATACTTTCATAGTGTAGCCAATGGCAGACACATAAAGAAACTCATTAATTCTTTAGTCCTGGAAGAGGGCGTGATTGAAGTTCATGAACAGCTTAAGTCCCATATTACATCTTATTACAAAGGTCTGTTCGGAGCCCCCGAGGAATCTGATATATCCATGGATGAATCCAGATTGATGATATTCCTCAAGTGTCCCCACAAGAAAACGCTATTCTTGACTTCCCCCTATTCTGAGGAGGAGATAAGAAAAGCGGTTTTCCAAATGGAACATAATAAGGCGCCCGGGCCGGATGGTTTCCCAGCAGAATTTTATAAGTCTTTTTAGGACACTATTAAGAATGATCTGTTAGAACTTTTTAGTGAACTACATAAGGGGCAACTTGAACTGTTTCGCATCAATTTTGGTGAAATAATTCTCTTACCAAAAGTGACTGATGCAGAACGGATCCAGCAATATAGAGCTATATGTCTCCTTAATGTTTGCTTTAATTTTTTTACAAAAGTGGCTACTATTAGGCTTAATTCGGTGGCTGATCATGTGGTACTTCCATCCCAGACTTCTTTTATGCAAGGTAGATACATCCTAGATGGTGTTTTCACTTTGCATGAAACAATTCATGAGATGCACCGCAAAGAGTTGAATGGGGTAATACTCAAAATCTACTTTGAAAAAGCCTATGACAAGGTCAAATGGTCTTTTCTTCAACATACACTCAGGATGAAAGGTTTTTCCGATGAGTGGCGCGCTCTAATTAATAACTTTGTTTTTGTAGGAAGTGTTGCTATCAAGGTCAATGATGATGTTGTTAGATATTTCCAGACAAAAAAAGGTTTAAGGCAAGGCGATACCTGATACGTCCAAAACGTATCTACTTTCCCGAACACTTTTGCTATTGTTTTGCCTCTAATTTGTGTATTTTGGATACAACTAACACGGACTAACGCTGTTTTCAGCAGAATTGCCCTGGTGTCTCGTTTTTATGCAGAAATTCAACTTTCAGGAAAATCCCCGGAATTTATGTCAAAGGGCTTATTTTTCCAGAAGAGTCACGGAGCCAGAAGGGCAAGCCTGGGGGAGGCCCAGGGCCCCCACACCATAGGCCGGCGCGGCCTGGGGGGGGGGGGGCGCCGCCCTATGGTGAGGCCGCCTCGGCCAGCCTCTGACGCCCCCCCTCTGGACTATTTAAGGGTTTCGATCTAAAAACACGAGACGGGAAGTCGAAGTCGCCAGAAACCATCCAGAACGCCGCCACCATCGTGAAACTCCGTCTCGGGACCAGAAACTCCGTTCTGGCACTCCGCCGGGACGGGGAATTGGAGGAGATCATCGCCACCATCACCACCGACGCCTCTCCATCGACCAGCCATGTTTCCCCCATCCATGTGTGAGTAATTCCCCCGCTGTAGGCTGAAGGGGATGGTAGGTGGATGATACGTCCAAAACGTATCTACTTTCCCGAACACTTTTGCTATTGTTTTGCCTCTAATTTGTGTATTTTGGATGCAACTAACACGGACTAACGCTGTTTTCAGCAGAACTGTTCTGGTGTCTCGTTTTTGTGCAGAAATCCAACTTTCGGGAAAATCCTCAGAATTTATGCAGAAGGCCCTATTTTCCCAGAGAACTGACGGAGCCAGAAGGACAAACCAGGTGGAGGCCCGAGGGCCCCACACCATAGGGCGGCGCGGCCCAGGGGGGGCCCGCGCGGCCATGTGGTGTGGCCCCCTCGGCCGGCCTCCGACGCCCTCCTTCGGACTATTTATCGGCCTCGACCTAAAAACGCACGGGGAGAAGTCGAAGTCGCCAGAAACCCTCCAGAACGCCGCCACATCGCGAAACTCCGTCGCGGGAGCCAGAAGTCTCCGTTACGGCACTCCGCCGGACGGGAATTGGAGGAGATCATCACCGCCATCACCGCCAACGCCTCTACATCAACCAGCCATGTTTCCCCCATCCATGTGTGAGTAATTCCCCCGCTGTAGGCCGAAGGGGATGGTAGGGATTGGATGAGATTGGTCATGTAATAGCATAAGATTGTTAGGGCATAGTGCCTAGTGTCCGTAATTGGTACTTTGATGATATTGTTGCAACTTGTTATGCTTAATGCTTGTCACTAGGGCCCGAGTGCCATGATCTCAGATCTGAACATGTTATTGTTTCATCATGATATTCATTGTTTATTGATCTTACCTGCAAGTTGTATACACATGTCGCTGTCCGGAACCGATGGCCCCGAAGTGACAGAAATCGGGACAACCGGAGGGAATGGTAGCGATGTGAGGATCACATGTGTTCACAGCGTGTTAATGCTTTGCTCCGGTACTCTATTAAAAGGAGTACCTTAATATCCAGTAGTTTCCCTTGAGGCCCGGCTGCCACCGGCTGGTAGGACAAAAGATGTTGTGCAAGTTTCTCATTGCGAGCACGCACGACTATATATGGAACACATGCCTATTGATTGCTTTGTACTTGGACACCGTTTTATTATTATCTGCAAATGCCCTGCTATGATTGTTACATGAGTTTCTCTCATCCATGCAACGCCCGTCATCCGTCCCCGTGCCTACAGTATTTTAATCCTGCTGTTTACTAAAATCACTACTGCTGTCTGTGTTACTCTGCTACTGTTATTTCACTACTGCTATTGCTAAAAAACTGTTACTACTGATAAACTCTTGCGAGCAAGTCTTTTTCCAGGTGCAGCTGAATTGACAACTCCGCTGTTAAGGCTTCCAAGTGTTCTTTGTCTCCCCTTGTGTCGAATCAATAAATTGGGTTTTACTTCCCTCGAAGACTGTTGCGATCCCCTATACTTGTGGGTCATCAAGACTATTTTCTGGCGCCGTTGCCGGGGAGCATAGCTTTATTTGGAAGTTCACTTGGATTAATATTGTTCGCTGCAAATTCTCCATCATGGGTAAACCTCGTGATACTAAGATCGCCATATTACCATCCACTACAAGAAAAGGTACAATCCTGAGTACCTCCGCTACACTTGATTCACCATCTGTGATTGATAAACTTGTTTCACCGCCACATGCTTCACATGCGGGTACTTCTGCTGAATCTGAAAACTCTCATAATATTATTAATATTTCTGCTGTGCTTGATGATAGTGGTTCATTGGGATCTTTTCTAGATGCTACAATTGCTAGGTCTAGACAAATTGAAAATACTGAAACTCCTAATGCTACTACACCTGTTAATTCACGTGAACTTGATTATTTTAGTGATGATCCTGATGAAGATTATGTGGAGCTTAATGATGATTTTATTGAAAAATGCAATGCTACTACTGATGCAAGAAAAATTAAAAAGTTGCTTGCAGAACATGCTGTTAGATATAAACTGTCTCCTGATCCTAAGTTTGCCACATCTCCCATAAACATTAAGGATAAAGATTATGATTTTTCTCTTGATCTATCTCATATAGCTATTGTTGAGAAAACACCCTTTTGTGGTACTGAAAAAGAAAGTGCTATTGAACACATGACTGAGTTATCTACTCTAAGTAGCTTGTTTTCTGATGATGTCAAGATGCGTACTTACTTTGTTGCTAAAATCTTTCCATTCTCATTAAAGGATGACGCTAAAACTTGGTATAATAGTTTGCCACCTAATTCTATTAAAAGTCCAAAAGAATTGCTTGATGTTTTCTTCCGTAAATACTTTCCTGCTAGTGCTCAACATATTGCTTTGCAGAGAATTTATAATTTTGACCAGGAGGATGGAGAGAAATTGCCTGAGGCTTGGGCGAGATTTTGCTCTCTTATTAGAGCTCGGCCTGATCATGATTTGGAAAAGCATGATTTACTTGATATATTTTATAGTGGACTAACCATTGAGTCTAGGGCATACCTGGATAGTTGTGCTGGTTGTGTTTTCAGGAAAAGAACTCCAGACGACGCTGAAGAATTATTGGCTAAAATTGGCCGGAATCATGATGATTGGACTACGCCTGAACCAACTCCAACGCCAATATTGAAGAAGAGGGGTTTAATTAAATTGAATGATGAAGATATGAGGGAAGCCAAGAAGTCTCTCAAGGAGAAAGGTATTAAACCTGAAGATGTGAAGAATCTTCCTCCCATAGAAGATATATGTGAGATAATTCCCCCTTCGTCTATGATTGAGGTAAACTCCCTTCAACGCTTTACTAGGGAGGATATTCCGTATTCGAAACCTCCTGCACAATGCTTAGATGAGTTTGATAATTATATTGTTAAGCAAGAAAATTTTAATATGAGAGTAGAGAATCATTTAATGGAAAATTCTCGAGCTATTAGTGAATTGCATGATATTGTGGAGAGAACCTCCAATGATGTTAAGATGCTTGTTAAACATTTTCATATGATTCAAACTCAAATTGATCAACTCACTAAAGTGCAAAATGACTTGTTGGGGAATAATTCTAAAGAGAAACATGCTTATGAAGTAACAACTAGAGGTGGTGTCTCTACCCAGGATCCTCTATATCCTGAAGGGCATCCCAAAAGAATTGAACAAGATTCTCAACGCATTGAACCTAGTGCTCCTTCTAAGAAGAAAAAGAAGAAGAAACATAAAAATGTTGTAGAATCCTCTGAACCTGTTAATGATCCTAATAGTATTTCTATTTCTGATGCTGAAACTGAAAGTGGTAATGAACATGATAAAGATAATGATAAGAATGATACTCCTGATAAAGAAGAGGTTGAAGAAGAACCTGAAAAGCATGCTAAAAATAAAAAGTACACTAAAGAAGACTTTATTGCTGAGAAACATGGTAATGAAAGAGAACCTTGGGTGCAAAAGCAAATGCCTTTTCCTGCTAAGAAACTGAAATCAAAGGAAGAAGAACACTATAATAAATTTTGTGATTGGATGAAACCTTTATTCTTGCAAATCCCTTTGACTGATGCTATTAAATTGCCTCCTTATTCAAAGTATATGAAAGATATTGTTACTAACAAAAGGAAAATCCCAAATGAGGAAATTTCCACTATGCTTGCTAATTACTCTTTCAATGGCAAAGTTCCAAAGAAGTTGGGCGACCCAGGTATACCTACTATTCCTTGTTCTATTAAGAATAATTATGTTAAAACTGCTCTATGTGACTTGGGAGCCGGTGTTAGTGTTATGCCTTTTTCTCTTTATAAGAGACTTTACTTAGATAAGTTGATACCTACTGATATATCTTTGCAAATGGCTGATAAATCTACTGCTATTCCTGTTGGTATATGTGAGGATGTTCCTGTTCAAGTTACTACTAACTGCTTGATATTAACTGATTTTGTTGTGTTGGAAATGCCTGAAGATGATAATATGTCTATTATTCTTGGGAGACCTTTTCTTAACACCGCAGGGGCTGTTATTGATTGCAATAAAGGAAAGGTTACTTTCAATGTTGATGATAGGGAGCATACCATTTATTTTCCCAAGAAGATTGAGAAAGCGTGTGGAGTTAATACTATTTCTAATGTGAGAACTATCAAAGTGGGAACTATTGATTGTCCTATATATGAGCCTAAAGAAGAATATCAAACTCTCGTGATTGGATCCATATCAATACAATTCAAGGTAACATGATTGATTTGAGGTTTATTTCTTCTTATGCTATGTAAAATTTATTTGGTGGCAAGACTTGATCAACCTTGTTAACAAATACTTTTTATATGCATAGAGGAGGTAAACAACATCTCTTTCTTACTCCATTTGCTCTAGTTGCTGTAGCACTTTTAATTTGCAAGGTTCCTTAGTTATTTGGAGATTTCAAAATTTTTCCTGGCCAGTATTAATAAATTAAATGCCCAGAAATGTGCATTTTTCAAAGTTTTCAAAAATTCACAAAAATTATACCGTTGGTCCTATTTTTCGACGAGGCACCTGGGAGCACCAGAGGATGACCTGTGGGGCACCAGAGGGTGCCACACCACAGGCCGGCGCGGCCAAGGAGGGGGGTGCACCACCCTGTGGTGTGGGCCCCTCCTTGCCCCACTATCTCATCTCTTTCTCCCAGCACATTCTCTCTCCTGAAAAAACTCGTACCAGGTTCCTCTCACTCGCGTTTTTGCTCCAGAGCTCCAGATTTCTCGATCTCTTTGTTCAGCCCAGATTTCTTGCTGAAATTTGGCACATTTGTTCTTCGGTATGTGACTCCTCCGATTATCCAAGTAGAATTTTGTTTGGTGGAGTATATCTTGAATATTTTGCTGCTGTAGGTAACATGTTTAGTGAGCTTGCATGCTTGTTCTAAGTGGTAGAAACTAGTTTTGATGCATGATTAGTACTCTAGCAAGTTCCTATGGTAGTTTCCCTCAATTATATGTCACCAAATCAAATTTTATATCACTTGTTGAAAATTTCAGAGAAGAGATGAAGAAGTTCAACTTTGGAGAGTTGTTCAAGAAAGGAACAACTAGCACCGGGAGGCCTTCTAGGGCCGCCACCCGGCTTAGGCGATCGTACAACGAGGATATCATCGCGCCTAGCTTCGCGCCCGAAGAGGACAACGTGGCTCCTAATGCTTCGTCTTTTCCATGCTATGATTTTCTGAGGAATGCAGGGATATTGGAGGATTTCTCCACCCTTGTCAACAGGGCAGGCCTAACCACCTATGTGGGAGATGAAAGGGAGCAATACTACATGCTCACCAAGATCTTCGTCGAGAGCTTCAAGTTCCACAACAAGCAATATGAGCCGACAGTTGCATTCAAGATCTATGGTAATCCTGTTACTATGGGATTGGAAGATTTTTGTCGTGCATTGGATATTGCCCCTGTAGGTACAGCAAGTAGGATTGATGACAACCCCTGGGACTTGTTGGAGCTCTATCGAGGGATTACCGATGATGATTGTCGCACCATTCAGCGTGGCAAGATAAGGAACATTCAACTCCCCGCCATTAAGTATTTTGCATATTACATTGCTACTAGCATTCTTGGTTGGGAGAACACTAGCAATATTTCTAGTTACCATCTTGCTTTCTTGAATATTGCACTTACTGGTCGGACATCTTATCACCTTGGTTCTCTTATTGCTCGCCGCCTGTCTAATAAAGGGCCTATTTTTGGAGGAACTATTGCACTGCGTGTTTTAACTTATCTAAGGCTTCCTATTGATCCTAATGATGTGCCATTGGCCCCTAGGAAACTTGATATTGCTGCTATGAAGAGTCATCATTTTGTTACCGCTGATTCTACTGTAGATAATATGGTCTATAGAATGTTGTTTTCTGATGGGGATGAGAAGGAAATCCCTCTTCCCCAACCAGGTTTGTTCAGTATTGACAGGCAATCATGGTCGTGCACTAAGGAGGAGGTGGATGAACATATGAAGATACAAGACTTCCACCAGCAGCATGACTCCGAGGACGCCGAGGCCTCCCACGACTACACCGTCACGTATCCGGGTGCTTCTTCTAGCACATACCCGGAATACGATCCATCTTCGTCATACTACGGAGATATTACCTCATGGGATCGATGGGATTGAACTCCACTTAGGCCAAAAGCCTAAGCTTGGGGGGAGGTATACCGGCATCACTCATTCTTTGCATATTATGGTTGCTGGATACTTGTACATATTTGTTTTATTCGTTTGAGTGGTTTTTTAATGAGAGGAAGATGATATTTGGGGAAGTGCTGCCTGAAAACAGATTCTGGACTGTTACTAGAAAAATTCGTGCGCACAGCCAGAGCGTTATTTTGAGCTGCCAATTTTTGTGCAGGTTCCCCAGGTTGTTATCTAACTTTCATTAGTTGAACACTTTTCGAGCTGAGCAACGTAAGATTTTTGTAAAAATCGATTTCTGTACTGCTGTCAGGTTTTAGCAGATTTCTGTCATCTCGCTTTTCTGTGTTTCTTTTAGTTTGCTATTTCTTGTTTTTGCTTTGTTTCTTTCCCAAAACACAAAAAGACCAAAAATATTTCTGTTGTTTCTCTTCACCATTTGTTTGCTTTGGTTTCTTGCATTTGCTTCGCTTCATTTGCTATTGCTAGTTGCTATAAGAAAACCCAAAAAGATTTTGCTTTGTTTGTTTGTTTCCTCTTGTTCTTGTTCTCAAATTCGAAAACACCAAAAATATTTGCTGTTCTTCTTTGGTTTTGTAAAGTTCTTTATGAGTTCAATGGTCTTCGGTGGCTGGAGCGTGGTTTTCATTTCATATTATCCAAGCTGCACAAGTGAAAAGGCAATAATGACGATCTACGACAATTGGATTGTGGTGAGAGGCTGGTATGAACTCTATTTGTTTTCATTTTTGTACATATACTCATCCATGTGAGCATGCTTAGTTGGTTCATGTGAGGTATATGTTATTTGAGAAAGTCTAGTAGTTTATGATCTCTCATGTTTAGCTCCAATTTATTAATATGAGTAGCATGTCATGGATGTTTGCTTGCATTGTTTTATTCATAAGTAAGTATGGCATTGTGGTATCCTCCTCTGAATAATTCATTTATATCGACTTGGCACATGCTCACGCATGCATATGACTGAACAAAAAGTCAATTAAGCCTCGATGATCTATATTGCTTCAGAGTTCTTGTATCACTTTTATGCCTCCGTTAATTTATTTTGCCGCAAGCATGATTATGACAGTTACTGCTCTCTTGATTTGTCGCTCCCTAGTCTATTGCTAGCCTTCACTTGTACTGAGCGGGAACGCTGCTCGTGCTTCCAAACACATGAAAACCAAGTTATTCCAGAGTGTCCACTATAAATACCTATGCATGGCATTTCAAACCATTCCAAGTAAATTCTCATGCGCTACCTTTAAAACCTTCAAAATGCTTCTCAATTTGTGTTTATGTTTCATAGCTCATGAGGAAGTATGTGGTGTTTAGCTTTCAACCTTGTCATTTACTTTTGACGGACTCTCATATGGACTAGTGGCACATCCGCTTATCCAATAATTTTGCAAAAAGAGCTAGCAATGGGATTCCCAGTCCCGAATTAATTAACTTAAATAGACACTCCTCCATGGTTTGTGTTTGTTGGACGGCACCCGAAGATTCGGTTGGCCATGGCTTGTGTAAGCAAAGGTTGGGGGGAGTGTCATCATCATAATAAAATTAAAATAAAAAAAAGGGGGCACTCCTTCATGGTATGAGATTGTTGGCAGGCACCCGAGGATTCGGTTAGCCATGGTTTGTGTAAGAAAGGTTGGAAGGAGTGCCAAATAAATATGCAAATAATTCATGGGAGCCGCTCTTGAAAGTTCGGTTGGCGAGGTAGTTAGTGTACCCATTACCATTCGTTGACAACAACAAACACCTCTCAAAATAATTTTACTCCTGATTTCAAAAATGAAAAGCTCTAGCGCATGTTAATCCCTGCTTCCCTCTGCGAAGGGTCAATCTTTTACTTTTATGTTGTGTCTCCATTATTTCTTTGAGCACTATCTTGAGAGCACAACTGTCATTCTTAGTATAATATGCTTGTCTCAAAATATGATTGATTGTGGTATAACTTTGATGCTTTTATCTTTGACAATCACTACTTCTAGTCTTTCTATGAACTCCAGAGGTGCCCGGGCATTTATGTTTTGCCAATCAAATACAGGCAAGCGAGATACCACTTTATCATACTCTCTTATGAACATTGCAATCCTGCTTACATACATGATTCATGATGCTTATTATTAATTGTTGGTACCTCTTCATGATTGACATAGCTGTTAGATGATCTTATTTGCATGTATCTCACTATGAACTACTTAAGTATTAGCCATAGCATGAGAATATATACATCATATGAGCAAATGTGTTCGTGAAAGTTCTTTTATCGCTCAGTTGTTAACTGAATTGCTTGAGGACAAGCAATAAGCTAAGCTTGGGGGGAGTTGATACGTCCAAAATGTATCTACTTTCCCGAACACTTTTGCTATTGTTTTGCCTCTAATTTGTGTATTTTCGATGCAACTAACACGGACTAACGCTGTTTTCAGCAGAACTGTTCTGGTGTCTCGTTTTTGTGCAGAAATCCAACTTTCGGGAAAATCCTCAGAATTTATGCAGAAGGCCCTATTTTCCCAGAGAACTGACGGAGCCAGAAGGACAAACCAGGTGGAGGCCCGTGGGCCCCACACCATAGGGCGGCACGGCCCAGGGGGGCCTGCGCGGCCATGTGGTGTGGCCCCCTCGGCCGGCCTCCGACGCCCTCCTTCGGACTATTTATCGGCCTCGACCTAAAAACGCACGGGGAGAAGTCGAAGTCGCCAGAAACCCTCCAGAACGCCGCCACATCGCGAAACTCCGTCGCGGGAGCCAGAAGTCTCCGTTCTGGCACTCCGCCGGGACGGGGAATTGGAGGAGATCATCACCGCCATCACCGCCAACGCCTCTACATCAACCAGCCATGTTTCCCCCATCCATGTGTGAGTAATTCCCCCGCTGTAGGCCGAAGGGGATGGTAGGGATTGGATGAGATTGGTCATGTAATAGCATAAGATTGTTAGGGCATAGTGCCTAGTGTCCGTAATTGGTACTTTGATGATATTGTTGCAACTTGTTATGCTTAATGTTTGTCACTAGGGCCCGAGTGCCATGATCTCAGATCTGAACATGTTATTGTTTCATCATGATATTCATTGTTTATTGATCTTACCTGCAAGTTGTATACACATGTCGCTGTCCGGAACCGATGGCCCCGAAGTGACAGAAATCGGGACAACCGAAGGGAATGGTAGCGATGTGAGGATCACATGTGTTCACGGAGTGTTAATGCTTTGCTCCAGTACTCTATTAAAAGGAGTACCTTAATATCCAGTAGTTTCCCTTGAGGCCCGGCTGCCACCGGCTGGTAGGACAAAAGATGTTGTGCAAGTTTCTCATTGCGAGCACGCACGACTATATATGGAACACATGCCTATTGATTGCTTTGTACTTGGACACCGTTTTATTATTATCTGCAAATGCCCTGCTATGATTGTTACATGAGTTTCTCTCATCCATGCAACGCCCGTCATCCGTCCCCGTGCCTACAGTATTTTAATCCTGCTGTTTACTAAAATCACTACTGCTGTCTGTGTTACTCTGCTGCTGTTATTTCACTACTGCTATTGCTATAAAACTGTTACTACTGATAAACTCTTGCGAGCAAGTCTTTTTCCAGGTGCAGCTGAATTGACAACTCCGCTGTTAAGGCTTCCAAGTGTTCTTTGTCTCCCCTTGTGTCGAATCAATAAATTGGGTTTTACTTCCCTCGAAGACTGTTGCGATCCCCTATACTTGTGGGTCATCAGTGGATGAGATTGGTCATGTAATAGTATAAGATTGTTAGGGCATAGTGCCTAGTGTCCGTAATTGGTACTTTGATTATATTGTTGCAACTTGTTATGCTTAATGCTTGTCACTAGGGCCCGAGTGCCATGATCTCAGATCTGAACATGTTATTGTTTCATGATGATATTCATTGTTTATTGATCTTACCTGCAAGTTGTATACACATGTCGCTGTTCGGAACCCGAGGCCCCAAAGTGACAGAAATTGGGACAACCGGAGGGGAAGGCGGTGATGTGAGGATCACATGTGTTCACGGAGTGTTAATGCTTTGCTCCGGTGCTCTATTAAAAGGAGTACCTTAATTTCTAGTAGATTCCCTAGAGGCCCGGCTGCCACCGGCTGGTAGGACAAAAGATGTTGTGCAAATTTCTCATTGCGAGCACGTACGACTAAATATGGAACACATGCCTATGGATTGCTTAGTACTTGGATACTGTGTTATCACTATCTATAAGTTCCCTACTTTGATTGTTACATGAGTTTCTCTCATCCATGCAACGCCCGTTCATCCATCCCTGTGCCTATAGTATTTTAATCCTGCTGTTTACTATAATCACTACTGCTGTCTTTGTTACACTGCTGCTGATATTTCACTACTGCTAATGCTATAAAATTGTTACTACTGATAAACTCTTGCGAGCAAGTCTGTTTCCAGGTGCAGCTGAATTGACAACTCCGTTGTTAAGGCTTTCAAGTATTCTTTGTCTCTCCTTGTGTCGAATCAATAAATTAGGTTTTACTTCCCGCGAAGACTGTTGCGATCCCCTATACTTGAGGGTCATCAAGACTATTTTCTGGCGCCGTTGCCGGGGAGCATAGCTTTATTTGGAAGTTCACTTGGATTGATATTGTTCGCTACCAATTCTCCATCATGGGTAAATCTCGCGATCCTAAAGTCTCCATATTACCATCCACTACAAGAAAAGGTACAACTCTGAGTACCTCTGCTGCTCTTGATTCACCATCTGTGATAAGTCAACTTGTTTCACCACCACAAGCTTCACATGCTGGTACTTCTGCTGAATCTGAAAACTCTTATAATTTTGATGATGCTTCTGTTGTGCTTGATGATGGTGGTTCATTGGGATCTTTTCTAGATGCTACAATTGCTAGGTCTAGACAAATTGAAAATACTGAAACTCCTAATGAAAATACTGCTACACCTGTTAATTCACCTGAGTCTGTTGAATACTCTAGTGATGATCCTGATGAAGATTATGTGGAACTTAATGATGATTTTATTGTTAAATGCAATGCTCCTACTGATGCAAGTAAAATTAAAAAGCTTCTTGCACAACATACTTTTAGATATAAACTGTCTCCTGATCCTAAATTTGCCACATCTCCTATAAACATTAAGGATAAGGATTATGATTTTTCTCTTGATCTATCTCATATAGCTATTGTTGAGAAAACACCCTTTTGTGGTACTGAAAAAGAAAGTGCTGTAGAACACATGAATGAAATTTCTACTTTGAGTAGCTTGTTTTCTGATGATGTCAAAATGCGTACTTATTTTGTTTCTAAAATTTTCCATTTCTCATTAAAGAATGATGCTAAAACTTGGTATAATAGTTTGCCTCCTGGTTCTATTGATAGTCCAAGTGGTTTGCTTGATGTTTTCTTTCGGAAATATTTTCCTGCTAGTGCTCAACATATTGCTTTGCAGAAAATTTATAGCTTTGACCAGGAAGATGGAGAGAAATTGCCTGAAGCTTGGGCAAGATTTTGTTCTCTTATCAGAGCTCGACCTGGACATGATCTGGAAAAGCATGATTTACTTGATATATTTTATAGTGGGCTAACCATTGAGTCTACAGCATATTTGGATAGTTGTGCTGGTTGTGTTTTCAGGAAAAGAACTCTAGACGAAGCTGAAGAATTATTGGCTAAAATAGGCCGGAATCATGATGATTGGACTACACCTGAACCAGCCCCGACGCCGATATTGAAGAAGATGGGTTTGATTAAATTAAATGATGAAGATATGAGGGAAGCCAAGAAATCTCTTAAGGAGAAAGGTATTAAATCTGAAGATGTGAAGAACATACCTCCCATAGAAGATTTATGCAAGATAATTCCCCCTTCATCCATGATTGAGGTAAATTCTCTTCAACGCTTTACTAGGGAAGATATTCCGTATTCAAAACCTCCTTCTCAATGCTTAGATGAGTTTGATAATTATATTGTTAAGCAAGAAAATTTTAATATGAGAGTAGAGAATCATCTAATGGAAAATTCTCAAGCTATTAGTAATTTGCATGATATTGTGGAGAGAACCTCCAATGATGTTAAGATGCTTGTTAAACATTTTCATATGATTCAAACTCAAATTGATCAACTCACTAAAGTGCAAAATGACTTGTTAGAAAATAGTTCTAAAGAAAAACATGCTTATGAAGTAACAACTAGAAGCGGTGTTTCTACTCAGGATCCTCTATATCCTGAGGGGCATCCCAAAAGAGTTGAACAAGATTCTCAACGCATTGAACCTAGTGCTCCTTCTAAGAAAAAGAAGAAGAAACATAAAAATGTTGTAGAATCCTCTAAACCTGTTAATGATCCTAATAGTATTTCTATTTCCGATGCTGAAACTGAAAGTGGTAATGAACATGATAAAGATAATGATAAGAATGATGCTTCTGATAAAGAAGAAGTTGAAGATGAACCTGAAAAGCATGCTAAAAATAAAAAGTATACTAGAGAAGATTTTATTGCTAAGAAACATGGTAATGAAAAAGAACCTTGGGTTCAAAAGCAAATGCGTTTTCCTTCTAAGAAACTAAAATCAAAGGAAGAAGAACAATATAATAAATTTTGTGATTGGATGAAACCTTTATTCTTGCAAATCCCTTTGACTGATGCTATTAAATTGCCTCCTTATTCAAAGTATATGAAAGATATTGTCTCTAACAAAAGGAAAATTCCTAATGAGGAGATTTCCACTATGCTTGCTAATTACTCTTTCAATGGCAAAGTTCCAAAGAAGTTGGGCGATCCAGGTATACCGACTAATCCTTGTTCTATTAAGAATAATTATGTTAGAATTGCTCTATGTGATTTGGGAGCAGGTGTTAGTGTTATGCCTTTTTCTCTTTACAAGAGACTTTATTTAGATAAGTTGATACCAACTGATATATCTTTGCAAATGGCTGATAAATCTACTGCTATTCCTGTTGGTATATGTGAGGATGTTCCTGTTCAAGTTACTAATAACTGCTTGATATTAACTGATTTTGTTGTGTTGGAAATGCCCGAAGATGATAATATGTCTATTATTCTTGGGAGACCTTTTCTTAACACCGCAGGGGCTGTTATTGATTGCAATAAAGGAAAAGTCACTTTCAATGTTGATGACAAGGAGCATACTGTTTATTTCCCCAAGAGGGTTGATAAAGTATGTGGAGTTAACACAATTTCTAATGTGAGAACTATCAAAGTGGGAGTTATTGATTGTCCTATATATGAGCCTAACGAGGGATATCAAAATATTATGATTGGATCCATATCAATACAATATAAGGTAACATGATTGATTTGAGGTTTATTTCATCTTATGCCATGTAAAATTTATTTGGTGGCAAGACTTGATCAACCTTGTTAACAAATATATTTTATATGCATAGAGGAGTTAAACAACATTTCTTTCTTCCTCCACTTGTTTTACTTGCTACAGTACTACTTGTTTTGCAACATGCTTTAGTTTTCATGTGAGCATCATTAAAATCTTCTGCGCCTAGCTGAAAGGCGTTAAAGAAAAGCGCTTATGGGAGACAACCCATTATTTTATTACAGCAATTTTTATATTTGAGTCAAGGTGCTTGTTACTACTGTAGCAATACCTTTGTATCTTTACTTTATTGCATTATTGTGCCAAGTAAAGTCTCTAATAGAAAGTTGATGCTAGATTTGGATTTCTGCGCAGAAACAGATTTTTAGCTGTCACGAATTTGAGTTTTTCTCTCTGTAGGAGAATCTAAAAATTCTGTAAAAATTCACGCGTGATTCTCAGATATGTACGCAACTTTCATTAGTTTTGAGTTTTCTGATTTGAGCAACAGAAGTACCTCGAACAAATTCGTCTTTACTGGCTGTCCTGTTTTGGCAGATTCTGTCTCTGTTTTTTGCATTGTCTCTTGTGGACTTTGAGTAAGGCTTTCTATACGTGGAGAGCTGTAGCTAATGTTTTATTGAGTTCTTGCAATGCGTCACCACAATACTAAAGTGGATTAAAGTTTTTTGAGTACTAACCCCTCTAATGAAGTTTATGAGAAGTTTGGTGTGGCAGAAGTTTTCAACGGTCAAAAGAGAAGGGTGATATAATGTGATCAAGAAGAGTGAAGAGCCCAAGCTTGGGGGGGGGGGGGGGGGGGGTATACCGGAATCACTCATTCTTTGCATATTATAGTTTCTGGATACTTGTACATACTTGTTTAGTTTCTTAAAGTGGTTTTCTAATAAGAGGGAGATGATATTTGGGGAAGTGCTGATTGAAAACAGATTCTGGACTGATACCAAAAATATTCTCAAAAACTGCCAGAACGTTATTTTGCGAAGCCAATTTTTGTGCATGTTCCCCAGGTTGTTATCTAACTTTCATTAGTTGAACACTTTTCGAGCTGAGCAGCGGAAGAATTTCTTAAAAATCGATTACTGTACTACTGTCAAGTTTGACGAATTTCTGCTGCTTTGTGCTTATGTGACTCTTTTAGTTTTCATTTTCTTGTTTTTGCTTTGTTTCTTTCCTAAAACACAAAAAGACCAAAAATATTTCTGTTGTTTCTCTTCATCATTTGTTTATTTTGGTTTCTTGCTTTTATTTTGCTTTATTTGCTATCGTTGGTTTGCTATAAGAAAATCCAAAAAGATTTTGCTTTGTTTGCTTGTTTCCTTTTGTTCTTGTTTCCAATTCGAAAACACCAAAAATGTTTGCTGTTCTTCTTTGGTTTTGTAAAGTTCATTATGGAGTTCAATGGTCTTCGGTGGCTGGAGCGTGGTTTTCATTCCATATTATTCAAGCTACACAAGTGAAAAGCAATAATGACGATCTGCGATAATTCGACTGTGGTGAGAGGTTGGTATGAACTCTATTTGTTTTCATTTTTGTACATATACTCATCCATGTGAGCATGCTTAGTTGGTTCATGTGAGGTATATGTCATTTAAGAAAGTCTAGTAGTTCATGATCTCTCATGTTTAGCTCCAGTTTATTAATATGAGTAGCATGTCAGAGATATTTGCTTGCATTGTTTTATTCATAAATAGGTATGACATTGTGGTATCCTCCTCTGAATAATTCATTCGAATCGACTTGGCACATGCTCACGCATGCATATGACTGAACAAAAGTCAATTAAGCCTTGATGATTTACTTTGCCTCAGAGTTCTTGTATCACTTTTATGCCTCCGTTAATTTATTTTGCCGCAAGCATGATTATGACGGTTACTGCTCTCTTGATTGTCGCTCCCCAGTCTATTGCTAGCCTTCACTTGTACTGAGCGGGAACGCTGCTCGTGCTTCCAAACCCCTGAAAACCAAGTTATTCCAAAGTGTCCACCATAAATACCTATGCATGGCATTTCAAACCATTCCAAGTAAATTCTCATGCGCTACCTTTAAACCTTCAAAATGCTTCTCATTTTGTGTCAATGTTTTATAGCTCATGAGGAAGTATGTGGTGTTTATCTTTCAACCTTGTCATTTACTTTTGACAGAATTTCATAATAAGAGCTGGCAACGGGGTTCCCGGCCCCAATTAATCAAACTTAATTCTCTTCACATGTTTTGCCTTGATTCATCAGTAAGCAACTTAATTTTGCAAATAGACACTCCTCCATGGTATGAGATTGATGGAAGGCACCAGAGGATTCGGTTAGCCATGGCTTGTGTAAGCAAAGGTTGGGGGGAGTGTCACCCATAATAAAACTAAAGTACGTGTGTAAACAAAAGAGAAGAGGGATGATCTACCTTGCTGATGGAGATAACGTCCTTCATGGGAGCCGCTCTTGGAAGTCTGGTTGACGAGGTAGTTGGAGTACCCATTACCATTCATTGACAACAACAAACACCTCTCAAAATAATTTTACTCCCGATTTAAAAATGAAAAGCTCTAGCGCATGTTAATCCCTGCTTCCCTCTGCGAAGGGTCAATCTTTTACTTTTACATTGAGTCACCATCCTTTCTTTGAGCACTTTCTTGAGAGAACAACCGTCATTCTTAGTATAATATGCTTGTCCCAAAATGTGATTGACTGTGGTATAACTTTGATGCTTTTATCTTTGACAATCTCTACTTCTAGTCTTTCCATGAACTTCAAAGGTGCCCGAGCATTTATGTTTTGCTGTACAAATACGGGCAAGCGAGATACCACTTTATCATATTCTTTTATGAACATTGCAATCCTGCTGATAGACATGATTCATGATGCTTATTATTAATTTTTTGGTACCTTTTCCATGATTGACATAGCTATTAGATGATTTTCTTTGCATGTATCTTATTATGAATCGCCTAAGTACTTGTCCATATCATGAGAATATTTACATCATATGAACAAATGTGTTCGTGAAAGTTTTTTTTTATCGCACTCAGTTGTTAACTGAATTGCTTGAGGACAAGCAATAAGCTAAGCTTGGGGGGAGTTGATACGTCCAAAACGTATGTACTTTCCCGAACGCTTTTGCTATCGTTTTGCCTCTAATTTGTGTATTTTGGATACAACTAACACGGACTAACGCTGTTTTCAGCAGAATTGCCCTGGTGTCTCGTTTTTGTGCAGAAATTCAACTTTCAGGAAAATCCCCGAAATTTATGTCAAAGGGCTTATTTTTGCAGAAGATTCACGGAGCCAGAAGGGCAAGCCTCGGGGAGGCCCAGGGCCCCCACACCATAGGCCGGCGCGGCCTGGGGGGGGGCGCCGCCCTATGGTGAGGCCGCCTCGGCCAGCCTCTGACGCCCCCCCTCTGGATTATTTAAGGGTTTCGATCTAAAAACGCGAGACGGAAAGTCGAAGTCGCCAGAAACCATCCAGAACGCCGCCACCATCGCGAAACTCCGTCTCGGGACCAGAAACTCCGTTCTGGCACTCCGCTGGGACGGGGAATTGGAGGAGATCATCGCCATCATCACCACTGACGCCTCTCCATCGACTAGCCATGTTTCCCCCATCCATGTGTGAGTAATTCCCCCACTGTAGGCTGAAGGGGATGGTAGGGATTGGATGAGATTGGTCATGTAATAGTACAAGATTGTTAGGGCATAGTGACTAGTGTCCGTAATTGGTACTTCGATGATATTGTTGCAACTTGTTATGCTTAATGCTTGTCACTAGGGCCCGAGTGCCATGATCTCAGATCTGAACATGCTATTGTTTCATGATGATATTCATTGTTTATTGATCTTACCTGCAAGTTGTATACACATGTCGCTGTCCGGAACCCGAGGCCCCAAAGTGACAGAAATTTTGACAACCGGAGGGGAAGGCGGTGATGTGAGGATCACATGTATTCACGGAGTGTTAATGCTTTGCTCCGGTGCTCTATTAAAAGGAGTACCTTAATTTCCAGTAGATTCCCTAGAGGCCCGGCTGCCACCGGCTGGTAGGACAAAAGATGTTGTGCAAGTTTCTCATTGCGAGCACGTACGACTAAATATGGAACACATGCCTATGGATTGCTTAGTAGTTGGATACTGTGTTATCACTATCTGCAAATGCCCTACTTTGATTGTTACATGAGTTTCTCTCATCCATGCAACGCCCATTCATCCATCTCTGTGCCTACAGTATTTTAATCCTGCTGTTTACTATAATCACTACTGCTGTCTTTGTTACACTGTTGTTGATATTTCACTACTGTTACTGCTATAAAACTGTTACTACTGATAAACTCTTGCGAGAAAGTCTGTTTCCAGGTGCAGCTGAATTGACAACTCCGCTGTTAAGGCTTTCAAGTATTCTTTGTCTCCCCTTGTGTCGAATCAATAAATTGGGTTTTACTTCCCGCGAAGACTGTTGCAATCCCCTATACTTGAGGGTCATTGATACGTCCAATTTGCATCACTATTTTATACTCCCTCTCTTCCATTCTATAGTGCCTATTGTTTTTTGGCACGGAAATTAGCGCAAGAGTGTTTTTTTACACAAGACCCCTTGCTGAACGATTTAAGATCAATAAAAAATTTGGTAAATACATATCTTTCTAACTTACCATAACAATTTTTGGGAGCTGAACGATTTGGGAGCTGAACGGGGAGGGGTAATTGAAAAAAAAGCTAAGCTACAACCTTATATTATGAAACAAATGCCGAAAATCTATAGGCACTATATAAAGGAACGGAGGGAGTATCATAATTTGCTGTTATTCATTGATATATTTCATATTTGGAGATGATACTTATGTTATTTCATCTATTTTGCATGATTCGTGATTATTGGAGGATCGCGCACCGGAGTCAGTATTCTGCTGGAAAAAGCGCCGTCAGAATGCAATATTTCGAAAGATCAACAGTTGACGGAAATTATATGAAAAATCCTATTTTTCCAGAAGACGAAGGGAGCCAGAAGGGGGAGCCGAGGGGACCCGAGGTGGGCCCACCTCATAGGCCGGCGCGGCCCAAGGCCTGGCCGCGCCGCCCTGTGAGGAGGGGGCCCACAGCCCCCTCTCGCCTCCTTCTCTTCGCGAACGTCTTCGTCCCGAAAACCTAAGCTCCAGGGGATAGGTCACGAAGAGTCACAGCCGCCTCTGCGAGGCGGAGAACACCAGAGAGAAAAGAGCTCTCCGGCAGGCTGAGATGCGCCGGGGAAATTCCCTCCCGGAGGGGGAAATCGACGCCATCGTCACCGCCATCGAGTTGGACATCATCTCCATCACCATCATCATCATCATCACCGCCGTCTCCACCGCTGCACATCGTCACCGCTGTAACAATTTGGGTTTGATCTTGATTGTTTGATAGGGGAAACTCTCCCAGTGTTGATTTCTACTCGTTATTGATGCTATTGAGTGAAACCGTTGAACCAAGGTTTATGTTCAGATTGTTATTCATCATCATATCACCTCTGATCATGTTCCATATGATGTCTCGTGAGTAGTTCGTTTAGTTCTTGAAGACATGGGTGAAGTCTAAATGTTAGTAGTGAAGTATGGTTGAGAAATATTCAATGTTATGATATTTAAGTTGTGGTGTTATTCTTCTAGTGGTGTCGTGTGAACGTCGACTACACGACACTTCACCTTTATGGGCCTAGAGGAATGCATCTTGTACTCGTTTGCCAATTGCGGGGTTGCCGGAGTGACAGAAACCTGAGCCCCCGTTGGTATATCGATGCAGGAGGGATAGCAGGATCTCAGAGTTTAAGGTTCACTACAAGAGAACACCCCCTTAAGCAACGTATACCTTACAACGAATTAAATATATGTTGGAGTTCTTTTTGGTAGATACGCATATAATCGTTGCTGACTACATCCGTTCTTCATTGTAGACAAAAGAAGATAAAATGATTAGCATTGTATATGCTGCAACCTTTATTGATTAAAAATAATAAAATGCAGGTTCGAGGAAAACTATAAAAAATAATTTGCTCTAAATCGTGGAAACTTGAAACACGATTTCTAAGTTATGCGCGCGACCTGACGAAAAAATTCGGCACGGTGGCGGGTTGTACTAGCGCATAGTTTAAAATTTCGTTGTTCTCTAAAAGTAAGCCCATGAATTAGCCAATCCGTTATACATGCTTCCATATATTGACCCGTCTGGCCGTCTCTGCAGGGCTGCATTTCTTCCTTCCCACCATTCCGATCTCCTATCGCCGCTGGCCTCCACCACTTTAGACCCCAGATCCGTATTCCCCACAATCTCCTCCGACTAATCCACCAGCAGTTTTGTGCAGCCACAATCTGAAACGCGGCGGCCGCCTAACCCTAGAATGGTGACTATCCGATCATGCAGAAACTCTGGCGGCCACTAGGCCTCTTCGGGCACCTTCCTCGATTTTTCACGCACGGGAGCCAGGTAGGTGAATTGTGTGCTGATCCGGCCGTCGGAGTGGAGCGCATCAGCCTCCGTTAACAAGATCTCGATCTCCGTCTGGGTCGATCTCTTCTTTTAATGAATCGTTTTGGTCGATCTCTATTCTCCTCAGCATGCCACTTTTTCTCACTTGATCTGCGGATGTGACAGGTCCGTGTCCCCTAGTGGCTACTCCGTCCACCACGCCCATGGCACTGTGGTTATTCCTGCTGGAGGAACTGGGGCGCCGTCCTTGGCCTTTACAGGGAGAGCCTCTTCCCTTTCTCAAATCTGTCACGTGCTCTTGCTGATGTATTTTCTGCAGTGATGCATTTGTTGGCTCCTTCGCTGTAGTGGAACAGAGGCAATTCACAAAATTGAGCCTGGATGATACCGGCGAGGATGAGCACATCTCCTCCGGTGAGCTGCGTTCTCTGCTCATATTCTTCATTCCTCACTATTTTTCTCCTTATTTTCATATTAGTCAGTAGTCAACTAGTCATTGACCCCTGGTTGGTTTTTTCCAAAGCAAGGATTGGCCACAAGATGCAATTATCACCGCACAAGTGGGCAATGAGCACTTGGTCAGGGAAGAGTCAGACACCCGGCGAAGGTAGTTTCTCATGTTTATTAAGGAATACTCGTTTGTTGTGGTACTTCATCCTAGTTATGAAAAACTGTTTTTGCCTTAATATTTTAATCAACACTTCTATATGGATGTTTGAGAACTTGAGCAGTATGTAATCAGCACGTTTTAAATATGCAGTTAAAAATAAGCAGCTGATAAACTTTGTCATGTATAGTTTACCAGGATATGCGTATAATAAAGGACTTACAATTTTTTGTACCTCATATAGCTCTTTATTCCCTGCAATGCTCTTATCTTCAGGACGTTATGTGATTGGAAAGGAGAAATGGATGCTGAAAAGAGTATTGATCATTTTGTCTCCATTCCCTTTTGTCTAGTTGTGCAAATAATAATAGATCAGCTTTTGCCACTTTAATGCTAACTTAAATTTTTTGTTTACTGCAGAAGCAGAAGATCGACAAGGACCTATTATATTCGGATATAAGCTGTGGAACACATCTGAAGCCATAGTATAAGTAGGGATATATATAGGCGTGGTTAGATTGAACCAAGATTGTAAGCTGTGTACTCTTGGGATAAGTCTCATGTATTTCAATAGTGATTCGAATGATATAAACAAAAAAAATTCACTCTATTCATTTTTATTCTATTATTTTTGCGTGTTGCGATATATCTTCTTATAAATTGTATTCTCGCTGAGAAAAAATGAAGCACTCAAATAATGCAGTTCATAAAATAAAAAGCATATTTATTTCGAAATAAATGGTCCAGCCATTTTATGTTGTCTACCAACGCATATAATTGTTGTTTGAACTCTGTTGTTACCTTGCAACGATTTATCCATAGGTTACCAACGGAGCCATATGTGTTGCATTGTATGTTAGCAACACCCAAAAACGCAACGCATTTTTATCCGTTGGTACTCTCTCTTGCAACGCCTATATGGGCATTTAGATACGCATAAATGCGTTGCTGTAGGGGAGGTTTTCTTGTAGTGGTTGTGGTTAGATTTATCTTAATTACTTTCTTGTAGTTGCGGATGCTTGTAAGGGGTATAATCACAAGTATGTATTAGTCCTAGAAAGGGCGGTACATTAGCATAGGTTCACCCACACAACACTTATCAAAACAATGAAGATTAATTGGCCGTATGTAGCGAAAGCACTAGACTAAAATCCCGTGTGTCCTCAGGAACGTTTGGTCATTATAAGTAAACAAACCGGCTTGTCCTTTGTGCTAAAAAGGATTGAGCCACTCGCTGCAATTGTTACTCTCGCACTTTACTTACTCGTACTTTATTCATCTGTTACATCAAAACCCCCTGAATACTTGTCTATGAGCATTTACAGTGAATCCTTCATCGAAACTGCTTGTCAACACCTTCTGCTCCTCGTTGGGATCGACATTCTTACTTATCGAAGATACTACGATACACCCCCTATACTTGTGGGTCATCAAGACTATTTTCTGGCGCCGTTGCCGGGGAGTGAAGCGCTATTGGTAAGTGGAATTGGTAAGGGAAATTTCAACTGTTTGTGCTGATTTTATTTCTGCCTGCTGCCATAATTCATTATGGAGAGATCTTCTCTTGAGTTTTTATTTGGAAAATCTACTACTACTGCAAAGGTAGTGGATGAGGCGCCAGGTGAGGAAGAAATACCATACAAAATACCTATGAAAATTATTGAACGTGTAGTGGATAACCGTTATACAGGGGATGGAACTGTCCACCCTGGAGATCATTTACTGTTCTTACATGAATTATGCGGTTTATTCAAGTGTGCAGGTATTGCTATGGATGAAGTTAGGAAGAAACTATTCTCTATATCGTTGTCTGGTAAAGCGGCGCATTGGTATAAATTACTGGATAATGGGGATTCTCTTGAATGGAATGATATTGTGCCCCGGTTTTATTCTAAGTTCTATCCTCCAAGTGAAATTCACAAGGATCGGAACCGCATATATAATTTTTGGCCTCATGATGGAGAAAATTTTGCCCAAGCATGGGGGATATTGAAGTCTTTAATGCTCAAATGCCCCATTCATGAGCTTCCTGGTAATGTTATTATTGATAATTTCTATGCAAGACTTTCTTTTGAAGACAAGACCTTGCTGGATACTTCTTGTTCTCGATCATTTACGCGCAACAAAGAAGAGTTTAAAAGGGACCTTCTTAATCGGATCCAGGAAAATACTGAAGGATGGGAGAACGACAAAGATAGAGAATCAGGTATAAATTATGATTACAAATGCATTGAAGCTTTTATGGATACTGATAAATTTCGTAATATGAGTGCTACTTATGGTCTTGATTCTCAAGTTGCTGCAAATCTTTATAAAGCTTTTGCTTCTCATTATGAATTGCCTAAGAAGAATTTTGATAAGTATCATGAACCGTATAAAGATAAAATTGATTCATCTATTAATAAATGTGTTGTAGTTGAAACTGTTGATCATGTTATTCCTGAAGCTTATATTGAAAAAACTCCTTTCCCTGCTAAAATGAAGGAGTACTCTGTTATAAATAGTGCGGTTCATAAAAGTGAAAAGAAACCTATAGAACCTGAAGAACAAATAAAAGTTGAACCTGCTGTTGCAATAGTTAAAGATCTTGTGACTGAAAATGTGGAGGATGGTCATATTATTTTCTGTGAAGATGCTTCTAATATTGTTTCACATCCTAATAAGTTTAAGAAAGCTAGTGTTCCTATGTTATCTGTTAGAATTGGAGATCATTGTTATTATGGTTTATGTGATATTGGTGCAAGTATTAGTGCTATTCCTTATGAGCTTTACACGGAGATTATGCACGAAATTGGTTCTTGTGAACTTGAAGATATTGATGTGGTTATTCGGCTGGCTAATAGAGAAACTATCTCTCCAATTGGTATTGTTCGAGATGTGGAAGTTCTATGTGGTAAGATTAAATATCCTGCTGACTTTTTGGTACTTGGTTCTGCTGCTAGTAAATATTGTCCTATCATTTTTGGTAGACCTTTTCTAAATACTTGTGGAGCTATTATAGATTGCAAGAAAGAGAAATTTTTGACTAAATTTGCTGGTGAATCTTATGAGTTTAACTTCTCTAAATTTACCAAAACTCCTTATAAAGCTGATTTGCCTAATAATGATTTTAGAGTTGAACAGTGTGCATCTATTGCTCTTGCTCCTAATAATCCTTTGCAGCAACATTTGGAGAATAGTGAGAGTGAAGTTTTTAGGGAAGAAAGAGATGAGCTTGATGAAATTTTCCTTCGTCAACCTATTCTTAAGCATGATTTACCGGTAGAAGATCTGGGTACAACACCGCCACCAAAGGAAGATCCTGTCTTTGATTTAAAACCATTGCCTGATAATCTTAAATATGCTCATATTGATGATAAGAAAATATATCCTGTTATTATTAGTTCTAAGCTTTCAGAGTTTGAAGAAGAAAGGTTATTGGAAATATTGAAGAAACACCGAGGAGCTATTGGCTACACTCTTGATGACTTGAAGGGGATTTCTCCCTCTATTTGCCAACATGCCATTAATATGGAAGATGATGCGAAGCCTGTTGTTGAACCTCAGCGTCGTCTAATTCCTAAGATGAAGGATGTGGTAAGAAATGAGGTATTAAGACTTCTTGAAGCTGGTATTATATATCCTATTGCCGATAGTAGATGGGTTAGTCCTGTGCATTGTGTTCCTGTTATCACCAGATTTTAACCAAATCAGAGGTGGGCCGTGATTGAGATGGGCTTAGCAAATATACGTAGAAAATATTCATGAATCGGCCTTGTATAAAGAGTTTGGGCTAAATTGCCCGTGTATCTGTAAATATAGTAGGATGCGTGTCGGTTAGGATTAAAAGGTAGAGGTTAGCTCGTACACGGTTGGGATTATTCCCACGTTAGAAAGTCTACGGACTATAAATATGTATCTAGGGTTATTGAGAAAGAAGACGATCACGTTACAACAAAACCAATCTAGGCGCATCGCCACCCCTTGTTTCGAGGGTTTCTTCCGGGTAAGCGCTATGCTGCCTAGATCGCGTCTTGCGATCTAGGCAGAATCTTGTTTATCTATCGTTCATGTGTTGCTCGTACTGAAGCCCTTTTGATGGCGAGCAACACCGTTATCATGGATATGTTAGGGTTAGCATCGGTACTTTCTTGATGTATTTGATTAGTCATGCTACTCCTGGATATCTAGCCACCCTTGTACCGATCTTAGGTGCGAGGGTGGCACCCTGCTTAATCATTGTTTAGTAGATTCGATCCGTTATGATTGCTCCTTGTTCTTCAAGGATTAGTTTAATATCTACATAGTTAGGCCTTATAAACGGGTTGAAGGATCCAGTAGCACGTAGGGTATAGTTTGCTAGTCCTAAATGAGATGTTCCGGGAATCAACTCCACGTTGGTTTTTAGGCCTTGTCTAGAGCTAGTTTATTATCACCTTTCGTGTCTGCCAGGCTCAATCACGTGTAGGACGTTCCGGTTATGTGGTGAAAACCCTAGATCGTCGTAGATTGTTTGAACTTAATATTGATCAAGCAGGACCACCATGTTATCGTAGATCTCATACGAATCATGGGTGGATCGGCTCCTTGAGCCGATTCACAGGACAACCTAAGAGCCGATCGAGGCTCGTATTTAATGTTTACGTGTATGCCATGCAGGAAACTAGTCGAAGCAATCCATCACCTTCCTGACCAGGTATAGGTCAGGTGGCACGCCCTTGCACCAGCATCGGACGTGCGTGCCGGATCTTTGCGGGCCGTCGCCCGAGGGACCAGGGCCCTCCAGCAGTCCTGGGAGCCTCCCGGCTCTTCGTGTTGCCCGTCGCTACTCGTCGGTGGGTTTTGGTGGTCAACACATTCTGGCACGCCGGGTGGGACCTTCTTATACAACAACTGCATCAACATCCGCATCAGGGATGGCGGAAGATCCAGTCACGTACGAGGAGCTGTCTGAGGAGTACAAGAAGAAGTACGACGAGATCAAAGCTCTCTTTGAAACCGACCTCATCGGCTCTTTCCAGAGGACCCGCTCACACGGCATCAGGTGGAAAGGGTTCTCAGCTGAAGGCGCTCTCGATGGAGTGGATCTGTCTACTCCTTCAGAAGAACGCACCAGGTCTCTACGTCAGGAGGTTAATCACACGGTAGCGCACTCGCTACACCGCCATTCTGAGAGCCTGGTGAACGCTTTAGAGCGTGTTGCGCTGCGCGTGGTCCAGGAAATCATGAAGCATCAGTACTCTCCGTCAGGACCTGCCCTAGGGACTCACCAAGGAGAGAAACAATTCCAGACCCGACCACCGCTGCCGTCCGCGCTAGCAGCACCAGAAGTGCCGAGTTCACCGGCATACGTCGTCTACAAGATCGGTGGCGATCCTAGTGATTACCAGTTCTTGTATGAACCGCCTAAGGAGATCCCGCACGGATACATGTGCACATATGTGCCAGACTGCAATAACTGGGCACGCACGAACCAGGTTGCAACAGTAGGGATTTCTGGAACAGCAGGAGGGGTTTCTGGATCGGATCCCGAGAAGCAGGCGTGGCTAGCTAAGTATGCCACTCCAACGAATCATCAAAGCTCAACTCCTGCAGCTAGCACCGTGGATCAGATCAGTGCAATCTTGAGGGACCAATTTGGCATGGTGCCGAAGAGGAGGGCAATCAGCTACTCCAAGCCATACCCCAACGAGTACGATTTGATCCCACTACCACCCAAATATCGGCTCCCTGAATTCTCCAAGTTTAGTGGATCGGAAGGCTCTAGTTCAGTTGAGCATGTAAGCCGATATTTGGCGCAGTTGGGCATGATCTCAGCATCAGACGCATTACGTGTGAGGTTTTTCGCACAATCTCTCACAGGATCGGCTTTCGGGTGTGATACGTCTCCGACGTATCGATAATTTCTTATGTTCCATGCCACATTATTGATGATATCTACATGTTTTATGCACACTTTATGTCATATTCGTGCATTTTCTGGAACTAACCTATTAACAAGATGCCGAAGTGCCGATTCTTGTTTTCTGTTTTTGGTTTCAGAAATCCTAGTAAGGAAATATTCTCGGAATTGGACGAAATCAACGCCCAGGGTCCTATTTTGCCACGAAGCTTCCAGAAGACCGAAGAGGAGACGAAGTGGGGCCACGAGGTGGCCAAACCATAGGGCGGCGCGGCCCAAGCCCTGGCCGCGCCGACCTAGGGTGTGGGCCCCTCGTGACGCCCCTTGACCTGCCCTTCCGCCTACAAATAGCCTTCGTCGCGAAACCCCCAGTACCGAGAGCCACGATACGGAAAACCTTCCAGAGACGCCGCCGCCGCCAATCCCATCTCGGGGGATTCAGGAGATCGCCTCCGGCACCCTGCCGGAGAGGGGAATCATCTCCCGGAGGACTCTACGCTGCCATGGTCGCCTCCGGAGTGATGTGTGAGTAGTCTACCCCTGGACTATGGGTCCATAGCAGTAGCTAGATGGTTCTCTTCTCCCCATTGTGCTTAATTGTCGGGTCTTGTGAGCTGCCGAACATGATCAAGATCATCTATCTGTAATTCTATATGTTGCGTTTGTTGGGATCCGATGAATAGAGAATACTTGTTATGTTGATTATCAAAGTTATGTCTATGTGTTGTTTATGATCTTGCATGCTCTCCATTACTAGTAGATGCTCTGGCCAAGTAGATGCTTGTAACTCCAAGAGGGAGTATTTATGCTCGATAGTGGGTTCATGTCTCCGTGAATCTGGGGGAGTGACAGAAACCTCTAAGATTATGGATGTGCTGTTGCCACTAGGGATAAAACATTGGTGCTATGTTCGAGGATGTAGTTACTGATTACATTACGCGCAATACTTAATGCAATTGTCTGTTGTTAGCAACTTAATACTGGAGGGGGTTCGTATGATAACCTGAAGGTGGACTTTTTAGGCATAGATGCATGCTGGATAGCGGTCTATGTACTTTGTCGTAATGCCCAATTAAATCTCACAATACTCATCATAATATGTATGTGCATGGTCATGCCCTCTTTATTTGTCAATTGCCCAACTGTAATTTGTTCACCCAACATGCTGTTTATCTTATGGGAGAGACACCTCTAGTGAACTGTGGACCCCGGTCCAATTCTCTTTACTGAAATACAATCCACTGCAACATCGTTCTCTACTGTTTTCTGCAAACAATCATCATCCACACTATACATCTAATCCTTTGTTACAGCAAGCCGGTGAGATTGACAACCTCGCTGTTTCGTTGGGGCAAAGTACTTGGTTTGTGTTGTGCAGGTTCCACGTTGGCGCCAGAATCCCTGGTGTTGCGCCGCACTACATCTCGCCGCCATCAACCTTCAACGTGCTTCTTGACTCCTACTGGTTCGATAAACCTTGGTTTCTAACTGAGGGAAACTTACTGCTGTACGCATCACACCTTCCACTTGGGGTTCCCAACGGTCGCGTGTTGTACGCGTGTCAAGCTAAATTTCTGGCGCCGTTGCCGGGGAGATCAAGACACGCTGCAAGGGGAGTCTCCACATCCCAATCTCTTTACTTTGTTTTTGTCTTGCTTAGTTTTATTTACTACTTTGTTTGCTGCACTAAATCAAAATACAAAAAAAATTAGTTGCTAGTTTTACTTTATTTGCTATCTTGTTTGCTATATCAAAAGCACAAAAAAATTAGTTACTTGCATTTACTTTATCTAGTTTGCTTTATTTACTGTTGCTAAAATGAGTAATCCTGAAGTTGAAGTTCGTTCGTTTAAGCAACAAGGAGGAGAATGTTTAAGAGATGCTTGGTATAGAATTAGTAATGCCCATAATAGGTGCACTAAGAAACACTCCACCACTATTTTACTCAGGAATTTTTATGTTGGTATCTCTAGCTGGAATAGGTATGTTCTTGATTGTCTCGCGGGAGGTAACTTCCCAAGTACTCCTGCATTAGAAGCTAGCTGCATTACTGAGGGTCTATTTGGAATACCCCCTGTTGATGAAGTTAAAACTAAAATCTCTCTTGAAGATGTTATGAAAAAATTGGAAACCATAGAGAAATTTTTTCCAAGTATTAAAACTAAATTGGAAATGTTACTTGATAAAACTGATGAACTTGATAAATCCTTAGGAGGAATTGATGAAATAATTAGTGTACTAGGAACTTGTGTTGTCCATGATGATCAAACCAATAGGATTGACGAACTTGAAAAAGCTATGGGAACCTTGGGTTCAACATTTTCTTCTCTTAAATATAAGGAGAAAGCTTATGTGGGTAAGGAGCAAAAGTTTATGTATGTCTCTAAAGTGCCTAAACCAAAGAAGTATTATTATAGGCCTAAAATTGACAAATCCCTTAGTACCACTACGGATGGGGGAGCTCATGATAACGATGCTCCATCTCTCGATAATACTTGATATACACTTTCTGCGCCTAGCTGAAAGGCGTTAAAGAAAAGCGCTTATGGGAGACAACCCATGTTTTTACTACAGTACTTTGTTTTTATTTTGTGTCTTGGAAGTTGTTTACTACTGTAGCAACCTCTCCTTATCTTAGTTTAGTGTTTTGTTGTGCCAAGTAAAGTCGTTGATAGTAAAGTTCATACTAGATTTGGATTACTGCGCAGAAACAGATTTCTTTGCTGTCACGAATCTGGGCAAAATTCTCTGTAGGTAACTCAGAAAATTATGCCAATTTACGTGAATAATCCTCAGATATGTACGCAACTTTCATTCAATTTGAGCATTTTCATTTGAGCAAGTCTGGTGCCTCGATAAAATTCTTCAATACGAACTGTTCTGTTTTTGACAGATTCTGCCTTTTATTTCGCATTGCCAGTTTTGATATGTTCGATGGATTTTTCGATTCCGTTGACTTTCAGTAGCTTTGTGCAATGTCCAGAAGTGTTAAGAATGATTATGTCACCTCTGAACATGTATATTTTGATTGTGCACTAACCCTCTAATGAGTTGTTCTAAGTTTGGTGTGGAGGAAGTTTTCAAGGATCAAGAGAGGGAGATGATACAACATGATCAAGGAGAGTGAAAGCTCTAAGCTTGGGGATGCCCCGGTGGTTCACCCCTGCATATATCAAGAAGACTCAAGCGTCTAAGCTTGGGGATGCCCAAGGCATCCCCTTCTTTATCGACAACATTATCAGGTTCCTCCCCTGAAACTATATTTTTATTCCATCACATCTTATGTGCTTTGCTTGGAGCGTCGGTTTGTTTTTGTTTTTGTTTTGTTTGAATAAAATGGATCCTAGCATTCATTGTATGGGAGAGAGACACGCTCCGCTGTAGCATATGGACAAGTATGTCCTTAGGCTCTACTCATAATATTCATGGCGAAGTCTCATCTTCGTTAATTTGTTATATGGTTGGAATTGGAAAATGATACATGTAGTAACTTGCTAAAATGTCTTGGATAATGTGATACTTGGCAATTGTTGTGCTCATGTTTAAGCTCTTGCATCATATACTTTGCACCTATTAATGAAGAAATACATAGAGCATGCTAAAATTTGGTTTGCATATTTGGTCTCTCTAAGGTCTAGATAATTTCTAGTATTGAGTTTGAACAACAAGGAAGACGGTGTAGAGTCTTATAATGTTTTCAATATGTCTTTTATGTGAGTTTTGCTGCACCGCTTCATCCTTGTGTTTGTTTGAAATAGCCTTGCTAGCCTAAACCTTGTATCGAGAGGGAATACTTCTCATGCATCCAAAATACTTGAGCCAACCACTATGCCATTTGTGTCCACCATACCTACCTACTACATGGTATTTCTCCGCCATTCCAAAGTAAATTGCTTGAGTGCTACCTTTAAATTTCCATTCTCCACCTTTACCATATATAGCTCATGGGACAAATAGCTTAAAAACTATTGTGGTATTGAATATGTACTTATGCACTTTATCTCTTATTAAGTTGCTTGTTGTGCGATAACCATGTTCACTGGGGACGCCATCAACTATTCTTTGTTGAATATCATGTGAGTTGCTATGCATGTTCGTCTTGTCTGAAGTAAGGGAGATCTACCACCTTATGGTTAGAGCATGCATATTGTTAGAGAAGAACATTGGGCCGCTAACTAAAGCCATGATCCATGGTGAAAGTTTCAGTTTTGGACAATATCCTCAATCTCAAATGAGAAAATTAATTGTTGTTACATGCTTATGCATAAAAGAGGAGTCCATTATCTGTTGTCTATGTTGTCCCGGTATGGATATCTAAGTTGAGAATAATCAATAGCGAGAAATCCGATGCGAGCTTTCTCCTTAGACCTTTGTACAGGCGGCATAGAGGTACCCCTTTGTGACACTTGGTTAAAACATGTGCATTGCGATGATCCCGGTAGTCCAAGCTAATTAGGACAAGGTGCGGGCACTATTAGTATACTATGCATGAGGCTTGCAACTTGTAAGATATAATTTACATGACACATATGCTTTATTACTACCGTTGACAAAATTGTTTCTTGTTTTCAAAATCAAAGCTCTAGCACAAATATAGCAATAGATGCTTTCCTCTTTGAAGGACCTATCTTCTACTTTTATTGTTGAGTCAGTTCACCTATTTCTCTCCACCTCAAGAAGCAAACACGTGTGTGAACTATGCATTGATTCCTACATACTTGCATATTGCACTTATTATATTACTCTATGTTGACAATATCCATGAGATATACATGTTATAAGTTGAAAGCAATCGCTGAAACTTAATCTTCCTATGTGTTGCTTCAATGCCTCTACTTTGAATTATTGCTTTATGAGTTAACTCTTATGCAAGACTTATTGATGCTTGTCTTGAAGTACTATTCATGAAAAGTCTTTGCTATATGATTCACTTGTTTACTCATGTCATATACATTGTTTTGATCGCTGCATTCACTACATATGCTTTACAAATAGTATGATCAAGGTTATGATGGCATATCACTCCAGAAATTATCTTTGTTTATCGTTTACCTGCTCGAGACGAGCAGGAACTAAGCTTGGGGATGCTGATACGTCTCCGACGTATCGATAATTTCTTATGTTCCATGCCACATTATTGATGATATCTACATGTTTTATGCACACTTTATGTCATATTCGTGCATTTTCTGGAACTAACCTATTAACAAGATGCCGAAGTGCCGATTCTTTGTTTTCTGCTGTTTTTGGTTTCAGAAATCCTAGTAAGGAAATATTCTCGGAATTGGACGAAATCAACGCCCAGCGTCCTATTTTGCCACGAAGCTTCCAGAAGACCGAAGAGGAGACGAAGTGGGGCCACGAGGTGGCCAAACCATAGGGCGGCGCGGCCCAAGCCCTGGCCGCGCCGACCTAGGGTGTGGGCCCCTCGTGACGCCCCTTGACCTGCCCTTCCGCCTACAAATAGCCTTCGTCGCGAAACCCCCAGTACCGAGAGCCACGATACGGAAAACCTTCCAGAGACGCCGCCGCCGCCAATCCCATCTCGGGGGATTCAGGAGATCGCCTCCGGCACCCTGCCGGAGAGGGGAATCATCTCCCGGAGGACTCTACGCCGCCATGGTCGCCTCCGGAGTAATGTGTGAGTAGTCTACCCCTGGACTATGGGTCCATAGCAGTAGCTAGATGGTTCTCTTCTCCCCATTGTGCTTAATTGTCGGGTCTTGTGAGCTGCCGAACATGATCAAGATCATCTATCTGTAATTCTATATGTTGCGTTTGTTGGGATCCGATGAATAGAGAATACTTGTTATGTTGATTATCAAAGTTATGTCTATGTGTTGTTTATGATCTTGCATGCTCTCCGTTACTAGTAGATGCTCTGGCCAAGTAGATGCTTGTAACTCCAAGAGGGAGTATTTATGCTCGATAGTGGGTTCATGTCTCCGTGAATCTGGGGGAGTGACAGAAACCTCTAAGATTATGGATGTGCTGTTGCCACTAGGGATAAAACATTGGTGCTATGTTCGAGGATGTAGTTACTGATTACATTACGCGCAATACTTAATGCAATTGTCTGTTGTTAGCAACTTAATACTGGAGGGGGTTCGGATGATAACCTGAAGGTGGACTTTTTAGGCATAGATGCATGCTGGAAAGCGGTCTATGTACTTTGTCGTAATGCCCAATTAAATCTCACAATAATCATCATAATATGTATGTGCATGGTCATGCCCTCTTTATTTGTCAATTGCCCAACTGTAATTTGTTCACCCAACATGCTGTTTATCTTATGGGAGAGACACCTCTAGTGAACTGTGGACCCCGGTCCAATTCTCTTTACTGAAATACAATCCACTGCAATACTGTTCTACTGTTTTCTGCAAACAATCATCATCCACACTATACATCTAATCCTTTGTTACAGCAAGCCGGTGAGATTGACAACCTCGCTGTTTCGTTGGGGCAAAGTACTTGGTTTGTGTTGTGCAGGTTCCACGTTGGCGCCGGAATCCCTGGTGTTGCGCCGCACTACATCTCGCCGCCATCAACCTTCAACGTGCTTCTTGACTCCTACTGGTTCGATAAACCTTGGTTTCTAACTGAGAGAAACTTACTGCTGTACGCATCACACCTTCCACTTGGGGTTCCCAACGGTCGCGTGCTGTACGCGTGTCAGGGTGGTACACCTCGCTGCCACCAGATTCAATCCGGACTTGGAAGCAGATGGAAGAACAGTTCCACATGCAATACCACTCAGAAGCTTCCGAGGCTGGCATTGCCGATCTAGCACAAGTACGACAGAAGCGCGGAGAAACGGTATCGGAATACATTCAGCGCTTGAGGGCCGTCAGGAACCGATGCTATTCGGCTCGTATGAATGAAAAAGAGGCAGTCGATCTGGCAGTGGTGGGTCTTGCATCGCCGATCAAGGATATGGCTTCCCAAGCAGAGTACACTTCACTGGCGCATATGGTTCAGAAACTGTCATTATATGAACAGCGCCACCCAGAGTTGTACCAGGACAAGTTCAAGCGCGCGGTAGTCCTGGTTGAGACACAGGAAGATGAAGACTCTGCGGGAGATCAGGAGGTAGCCGTGGCTGAATGGACTCGGGGGGCAAATCCCGTGTCCTGCAAATGGGTTAAACCACAAGGTCCTGCAAAAGGGTTTGACTTCGACGTAAGCAAAGCTGAACAGATTTTCGACCTCTTACTCAAGGAGAAGCAGCTGAAGTTACCCGAAGGCCATAAAATCCCTACGGCGCAAGAGATGAACGGAAGGCCATACTGCAAGTGGCATAACACGTTCACCCATACCACCAGCGACTGCAGGGTGTGGCGTCAGCAGATCCAAATGGCGATAGAACAAGGCCATCTAATTTTCAGCCAGTACGCCATGAAAGTTGACACGCACCCCTTCCCTGCCGTTAACATGGTGGAGTGCACTTACCCTGGGAGGTGCCAGCCAGATTTCTCGTTCGACATCAACGTGGTAGGACCTGTGTACCACCCTGGTAAGGACAAAGGCGAGAGCAGCCGCTCTCGTAGCAAGGACCAAGAAGAGGCTGTTCCACGCGACCGGCCCCAACGTAGCGACAAGCGCTACATCACAGAGGAGCAAGTGAGGAACGTGCGATACCAGCGACCTCTCTCCGAGCACCTCCTCAACAAATATGGGCGTCAGTACGACCAGCGCCGGCGATACGACAGCGACGACGAAAGAGATCGTCGGTCTAGCGTGGATCACAGGAAATATCGTCGGTACGATCAAGACGACGAAAGGTATGAACGCCGTGCCAAGGAAAAGTCAAGAGAGCAGGACGACGTGGACAGACACTGGGATTGTCCTTTCTTCAAGCATTGCTGGGATTCAGGGATGAGCCGATTGCCTACAATCGGCAACTGCCCAGAGTGTAGACAGAAAAAGAGGGACACAGGAGATGTGTCAGTGTTCAAGCGTCTAGGGCCTCTCCCATCTCGGAACAAACAAGCTGAGTCCTCTCGGGTGGAAGATCTCGAGGAGTTAGAGGATGACGATGAAGAAGAAGATAGATACCACCGGCCAAGGTGGTGCCCTGATGGACTCAGCCATTCTCAGAAGCGTAGGGTTCAGCGACTACGTAGCGTAGAGGAAGCCGAGAGACGATACCTACACGCGTTAAGGAAGGCGCGGCCTGATTTGGCCGCGAAAATTCAGCAAACTCTGGATGAGGAGGGTCGTCCACAGAAGAAAGAGTGGCGCCCCAAACAAAAGAAAGCCGATGATGCGACATCGGCTGGCACGAACATGGTGTTCATTCTTCCATCGGAGTTTTGTGCTCCAGGAATAGAAGAGGCACCTATAGCTCAGCTCGACTGCGGCCCACGACCAGTTATCTTTGAGAAGCCACGAGAAAGGAGCTACAGGCATCTGAAGGCCCTGTACTTGAAAGGTTATATCAATGGGCAGCCTGTCAACAAGATGCTGGTCGACACGGGAGCAGCAGTCAATATAATGCCATACTCCATGCTACGTCGTTTGGGACGGTCTAGTGCAGACCTGATCAAGACCAACGTCACATTGAACGACTTCAACGGCCAAACATCAGAAGCACAAGGCGTTCTGAACGTGGATTTAACTGTAGGCCGAAAGACCATCCCTACGTCATTCTTCATCGTCGACAGCAAAAGTACTTACGCTGTCCTGCTAGGGAGAGATTGGATCCACGCTAACTGTTGCATTCCATCCACAATGCACCAATGCTTGATACAGTGGGATGGAGATGAAGTGGAGGTCGTCCATGCAGATGATTCAGCCGAAATATCAACGGCTGACATGAACATTTGGGAAACGGGAGGCCAAGAGCCACTCTCCGGAATCAGTTTGGACGGCTGCGAGTTCATCGACGTGACAAAAAACGGGGTGAGGCTGGTCTTATCCACTGGCCTGACGGTATAGCAAGAGCAAAGGCAATGGACATACGTGGCAAGGCCGATCCCTGCGATCGGCCCCAAAAAATAAAAAGTGGTGATCTCATCTCAAGCATGTCACGTAGTCACAGTAAAGCACGAACAAGATGTAAACCTTCCTTGAGCAATGCAATGAAAATGGGGGCCGATTCCAGCAATCGGCCCATACTATCCTCGCCATACGTTTTGCCTGTGTTTAACATCGATCTGGCAGGCGACGGGAAGCTAGGGCATGGGTTTACATCGGCTGATGAGCTAGAAGAGGTTGACATTGGTCCTGGGGATAAGCCACGACCAACTTTTATCAGCAAAAAGCTAGATCCACATCTCAGGAGCCAGATGATAGCTCTGTTGAAAGAGTACCCGGATTGCTTTGCATGGGATTACACAGAGATGCCTGGGTTGGACAGGAGCATCATTGAGCATCGGCTCCCTCTCAAGAAAGGATTTCGGCCATTCCAGCAACGTGCACGTCAGATGAAGGCCGATATCCTAGAAGAAGTCAAGAAGGAGGTCGAGAAAATGTTAACCGCCGGATTCATCAGGCCGTGCAGGTACGCTGAATGGATTTCCAATATAGTGTCTGTACAGAAAAAGGATGGCCGATGGCGTGTTGCCATAGATTTTCGAGATCTCAATAGATCCACTCCAAAGGATGAATATCCCATGCCGGTAGCAGAGACATTGGTTAATGCAGCTGCCGGTCATAAGGTCTTAAGTTTCATGGATGGCAACGCCGGCTACAATCAGATCTTCATGGCTCCAGAAGATATACACAAGACTGGATTCAGAGTACCAGGTTCAGTGGGCTTGTTTGAATATGTAGTCATGACTTTTGGACTGAAGAATGCCGGTGCAACGTACCAAAGAGCCATGAATTACATCTTTCATGATCTGATCGGCAAGTTGGTGGAAATTTACATTGATGACGTGGTGGTCAAGTCTGTTTCCGTAGAAGGACACTTAGAGGATTTGCGACGCATTCTGAATCGAACCAGAAAATTCGGGCTAAGGATGAATCCAAAGAAGTGTGCCTTTGGAGTGACGGCCGGTCAGTTCTTGGGTTTCTTGGTTCATGAACGTGGAATCGAGATCGGCCTGAAAAGCCAGGAGGCAGTGCGCACCATGCAACCACCTACCACGAAGAAGGAACTCCAATGCCTCATCGGCAAAATCAACTTCGTCCGAAGATTCATCTCCAATCTGTCGGGACGAATTGAGCCGTTTATGGGATTGGTGAAAATTAAGTCTGATGACGAGTTTCACTGGGGGGCAGAGCAGCAGCAAGCGTTCGACGAGATTAAGGAGTATCTATCGACACCGCCTGTGCTGGTTCCGCCTCAGCAAGACAGACCGTTCTAAATTTACTTATCGGTAGCTGACACCTCCATCGCATCAGTGGTGGTGCAACTGTATGAGGGTCTGGAAAAGGTGGCTTTCTACCTCAGCAGGAGGATGTTGGATGCAGAGACGAGGTATCCTGAGATCGAGAAGTTGTGCCTCTGTCTGTTTTTCACCTGCACCAAGCTTCGTCACATCTTTCTGACGGCAGAAATCATCATCATATGCAAATCCGACGTCGTCAAACATATGTTGTCGGCCCCTGTTTTAAAAGGCCGACTTGGTAAATGGATGTTTGCATTATCGGAGTTTGATCTCCGGTATCAGCCTGCGAAAGCAGTCAAGGGACAAGCGTTGGCCGATCTCATTGCTGAACGAATCAATACTGATATAGCAGCACTATCTGTACGTGCATGGGCTATGTTCTTCGATGGATCGGCTTGTGACGATGGTTGTGGCATCGGCATTCTGCTCGTGTCGCCTCGGGGGGCAACATATTCCTTCTCCATCAGGTTATCTACCCCTTGTACCAACAATGTCGCTGAGTATGAGGCAATACGCAAGGGAATGGAGTTGATTCTGGAAGCCGGGGCAGAAGCGGTGGAACTTTTTGGAGACTCTAAGTTGGTGATTTCCCAGCTCACAGACGAATACAAGTGCGAGAGTGAGTCACTCTTCCCATTATGGATGGAATGTCGTGAGCTGATGGCACAATTTCGGTACATCAACTTTAATTGGGTCCCAAGATCTCAAAATACCGAGGCCAACGATCTTGCACAAATGGCGTCGGGTTACAAGGACATACCAGACGGGTCAGAAGTTGTGGTGACCCTGCATACCACTGCATGTTGTAGTATGCCAGTCGTTGATATAACATTCACGAAGTACCATTCCACAAATATTACATCCCTCAGAGTAGTACAACAGAGCATAGCAGGTCCATAACTCATTCATTTATTATTACAAATATCATACACATGTCGTCTCGGAGCTCCTCTTGGGTCCTAAGAGGAATACTCCTGGGTTCGAGGCGAACCCAACTTAGCTTACAATATAAGAGTCTCATTAAGTTATACATTTATTTCCTCGAGCAGCTAAATACTAAGAGTTCGGTCTGCTCGGTTACTACTACTACTCGAGATGTTCAGGCTTGATCTCCTCCGGAAGCCTCCCCGGTTCCGTAGACGATGAGGTAGTCTACGCCCTCGATACCTCCAGAGAGGTCTGGTTCTTCATAGCCGATGATCTCGGCTCCTTCATTGTTGTCGTAGTCCTCCTCCAGACGATTCAGACAATCTAAGCATGGGATTTAAGAGTGGTATGAGTACGAGCGTACTCAACAAGTTCATTATAGATAAGAGGTGTTTAATGCTCTAGCTACGATATTAGACCAGAAAGTCTAATACCAATGCAAGTTTTGATAAACATTTCTTCAAGAGATGGCTTTTATTCCAAAGAGCTATATCCGTCAGCCTTCACCGGTTCACTAGAACTTCATGGAGCTCCTTTCCGGCCGCGTTCGCAGTTCCTTATCCCGGAACAGGGAGTGACAGGTCACAGTTCTTTACACTCTGCAGAGGTGTGTTGCTTTACCCATAAGAGATCTTAACCTTGGTGCCAACCAAGCTGCAGGCTTGTCCACACTTCCTATGGTGTGAGGCCCGGTATAAGGTCATAGTCAATCATATTCCTCCGCTACCTCGCACACCCACCCTTTGTTGCAAACCCCGACCCTGGGTCCTCGCCGGTCCCATTATTCCCGTAATTTCAGGGTGGACCCCGACCACGACGACAGTCTGGGATTGAACCAAACTCCTTCGCCGGCAGCTGCAACCCATCATAGACCACATTACCGTGGGGAATTAGAAGGGGATCCCCACCCACCAACTGTTCCGCAAGCAGCAACCGCTATGGTAAGCAACAGCTATACCGTGGGGAATTAGAAGGGGCTCCCCACCCACCAATTGCTCCGCAAGATACAACCGTCTATGGTAAGCGAATCCGTTGATGTACAAGAGGTGGAAATACGGTTGACTATTCCGTCCCACTCCAGATCTTATGGTTAACACGGGTATTACGGCACAAGAATCACTGGCGACATTTGTTGTTTAATCCTAGATGGATATAAACCCTTGCAATGGAACCTCCACCATATCAACACAATCCATGGTTCCATTGCCAACCACATAGTCATATTCATAGTTATGAAAATAGTGGTTTTGATTTTTATGCAATAGTGATAACCATAGTATTTTGCAAGTAATTTGATAGAAATACTCAATTGACATGAGCAAGTGATGAACTTGCCTGAACACTGCAAAGTTTTGCAGTTGGATGGTGTGGACTGACCCTTGTCCTCTGTCTCTGAAAAATAGCATCATTGTCCGATAAGGGCAATGGTTAAAAAAGCAATTATGCATGATTCCAGTTTTAGGGTTTGTTCCCCCCTTCCGATGTCGTTGTAATTTCATGTGAGAGGTTAAATACTAAGAACATCTTGGAGATACTTGATTTAGGGTAAATACAATCTTGAAATATTGTCAAGGTGTTTTTAAAGTCCAATTGCATTTATGGACTTATTTTCATTATTGAAAATAATATGTGTGATTTAAATCATTATTTAAATCCTCAAATTAAGACTTATCCTTAATTATCTTCAAAAATTCTCTTTGATATTTTATTTAGATAGATAATTTTATGCAGATCAATTTTCATATTTTTAATTATTTTTTTAGAGTTTTGAATCATTTTCTATTCATTTTCAAAGTTTCTTGTTTATTTTAAAATGTGAAATGACACATTTACCCTTGGGCCCACCTGTCAGGGTGGCCCGGTGGGGTTAACCCTGTCAACACCTGGATTTTTAAGTCCGAATGCCTATTATGTCATACATCGCAATCCCAGGAATATTGTTGTTGCGAGGCATAATAGTTAAGTATCACAGTCATCATTCATTACAAACCATAAGTCTTACAAATTGGAATCACATGATCCATATTACACGAATAGTTGATCTATTGATCAACGAACAAACACAAGTTCATAGTTCAACATAGCGGAAGCATAAGATACAAGGACTCTCTAGTCCACAGGCCAACGCTTGACGTCGGAAGGCGCTTAGTTGTCGTAGGCGTCCTGCTGGTCATCTCCTTGGTCATCTTCATACTCTGGCCATTTGAATAGCCAGGGACAAAGCCGTGAGTACGTTGAGTACTCGCAAACTAATACTAATGTAAGTGCTAGACATTCTAGTATGGTTTGCTAAGCTCTAGTTTATTTGCATAAAGCTAGTTTTAGTTCACAAAGTTTGAGAAAAGCTTAATCAAGTGCTAACTAACTCAAGTGGGAACATTAGTGTCATTCCCACCATTCAAGTGGTGATTTCAATTCAATTCACCACAAGTCATTTCACCATCACCCTTTTCAACATCATTTTCAAAGATATGACATCGGAAACTGTATGGCCTTTCCAACCGTCCGTAACCATGGACGCGGCTATTTGAATAGGTTTACACTCTGCAGAGGTTGCACACTTGTGCCACAACATTTGATTTCATCCGTCGGGATTACCCCGAATCATCGTAACACAGTACGCGGATCATCAACCATAACCTTTCACTTACGAATCCTATTATGAGCACCTCTCCCCATGAGCTTGGCCTCCCAGTGAAGACCAACTGTCAACCTGGGAACTGCACAGGGCTTGGGCCGGACATTCACCTCATTTCGCATCATATCATATCATTTCTTTTGTGGTAGAGGCAGCTTTCGGCATAACCCCGATGACGCTTGTTTAGAGGGAACCCATACTAAGACGCATAAACTTCCAGTTAAGCCCTACCCATAATCAGGTATTGTGGGGGTACTTAATAATTGGAAAGGTATCGCATTCAAACCAACACCATTGTTTATCAAAAATCACCATCTTCTCTTGTTCATATTCACCTTCAAAAAATCATTCAATGGAATGCATCTTCATTCCAAGGTTTCAAAATCACTTCAAATTCACATTGTTCCCATCTAGAGTAGTCAAGTTTTAAATTCCTTAGCACTAGCTCTAATTCATGAGGGGTGCTATCTTGCTTTGCTTGGAGAAGACTAACTCACTACTCTAGTATCCAACTTGTACTTTGACCAAAGTTAACTATAAAAGTAACTCATTTAGAAAACAAGTAGAAACTTGTAAGGTAAAAACTTGGGATAGGCTCATGTAAGAAAAGGTAAGAATCATGGTGCCTTGCCCCAGGGGGCTTTGCACTTTGCAAGAATAATAGCTTGCATTGGTAGTAGCTTGCCTTGGTAGTTCTCAAACTGTTCCTCCTCCTCCTCTTGGTAGCAACCTTCTTCTTCGGCGTACTCTCCGGTGCTACCGTCTAAATTTGAATACGAGTATAATTACTCACTAATTCAATGGCTATTCCATACATCACATATAACACACAAACTATTCTATGCACACCAAATAATCTACTTAGGTGCATGGGTTGTGGGGTTAAATAGAATTCACTTCTTTGCATTTCATATGTAAATGATAGTTTCCATAGGGTTCTTGAGAAATAATTTCCTCTCATTGAAATCTTCTTAAGATTTAATTTCTCAAACAATCATGTATGAACTCATATTGACCTAAGTCAAATGTTCATCATCATCATTTGTGAAAAGGATTTAAATGAGGTAGATCACCTCATACTATTTAAATAACCCTACATTTGATTTAAATCTCAAGTAATTCATATAAGAGAGTTTGGGACCAGGGGTCCAAACATCCCATGAATCCATGTGAGACAAGTTTAAATGAAGTGTAATACTCCACATAATTTACCTTAATAGTTTTGGACAATATCAACTAGTTAAACTAGCCATAATATCCATTCATTAAACCATGGCATGATCATACAAAGTGACCACACCATTTTATTGCATAAACAATTAGTGTAAGTCAAATGTGAGCTATTAGAGTTGGAATTAACTTAATATCTATTTTGGTTGATTTTTAAGAATTATTTTAATAGGGAAAAGTCCCTGTCTTGTTATTTTTATCACATTTATTCTACAAAGAATCTGGCCATGGGGCCAGTGGCATGTTGTATAGAATTTCAGTAGCTTTCCAACAACATAAAATTCACTAAATTTGGTTTAGCCAATTTGAAACTATTGATTTTCAAAGGGGAGGCAGTATTCAAATTTATTTGAATTAATTAAATCTAGTTTGAATTAAAAGGCCGGCGGGAAACCAACGTGGGCCGAAACGGTTTGAAAAAGGAAAAAACGGCCCAGCAACGCATCCAGTGCGCGTGGGCCTGCTGATAGGGTGGGGGCCACCCGTCAGTCTCTTTTAAAACCCGAAACGGTATGGAGACGTGTGGTGCGTTGGATTAGAATGGGATCGGACGGCACTGGGCCATCGTCATCTCCGGCGAGATCGTGGTACTGGCACGGCGGCGGTAGGGGGTCGGAGAGCTCACCGTGGCTCCAGCTAGGGTTGGCAATGTGCGCGGTGAAGGTGTGGACAACGGCGAGTCGACTGGTACCGGCGGCAACTCCTGGATTGGCTTCAATCGACGGCGAGCTTACGCGGCGTCCGGCGGCAGTGAGGTGGCGATTGGGTGGCTACGGCGGCGAATGTCGATGGTGGGGTGGCTCAGGCGGTCGAGTGAGAAGAGGGGAGGGTGCTGGTGTGCTCAAATCGACGAATGGAGCTCTCCTTTTATAGGCGAGTGAGTGACCGTGAGGGCTACGGCGAGGTCGACATCGACGCGGCGATTCCGGCGAGCGGTTGGGCTAGGCGAGGATGCTATCGGGTTCTCCTCTTCCAGGCGAAGCTAGGGGTGGCGCTGGCACGGTCGGGCGGCATTGGATGGCGTCGCATTGCGTCCGTGTCGGGCGGCGGCGTTCACGGGGTCTTCTTCCTCGCCTCCGGCGGCGGCGGTCCAGGGTCCGGTCGTGAGCATGTCTGGCGTGGCTGAGGTGTCACGGCGGTGCGCTTGGTGAGGAAAGGGGGGCCAGAAGCTGCGCAGGGCGTCGAGGCGGCAGGTGGCCAGAGGGTGCCCGTGGCGCGCTCTCGTGCGGCGTCCACGGCATGCTGGCCGATCCTGGGCGCGCGATCTCCGGCGAGGCTAGGGCATCTATGGCGACATGGCCGGTGCTAGGTGGTGTAGGAGTGTGCGGTGGCGACGTTTGGCAAGGTGGCCAGGGGTGGCGAGCAAGGGAGAGAGGGGAGGCTCGGCATGGTGGCACCATGGCCGGCATGGTGTGTGCATGCATTCTATGCATGCACCACTAGGGTTTCTATGCTGCCTTGTGAGTGAGAGGGGACCAGGGGACCAATTGAGGTAGGTTAGGGTAGATTTGTTGGGTTAGATCACTATTTGCTATAGTGTGTAAATAGTGCCATATTTGGAAAATGTGAAAAATGTCTCAATTTGAAATAATTCAAATGGTGCATCTATTTGAAATGTGTGGGTTTAGATAAGTTGTATTTGACCAGAGATGAGTAGAGGTGGTGGTGGAATTTTTAGAATTCAAAAATTTGCCAAAATGGCTAAGTGGGGAATGTTACATATGTTAAAAAGTTGCAACTTTGGTTGAGCATAGCTAATGATCAAGAAAGAATTTGGCATGGTGATCTTTACAAAAAGTGTTCACCTTGATGTTGACTTTGAAATGGTGCAAATAGTTAGCAAGAGTTGGTTTGGAAAAATTGAATGGCAAGGGCTCAAAGTGGTGATCAGACTATAAATTTCAGTTTTGACCATTATCATATGTGAGCAAGTTTTGTATTTGAAATTCATTTGAAATGTGATTCTTTGATTCCAAAAGTTGTAATAAGTGTTTAATAACATTAGTCAACTAATGGTGAAGACCAAATAGGTCTAGGGTCAAAATTTATAAAAATGCCATAGGGCATATGTGAGGGTTTTTAGGGTTTTGCATTTTATGGATTTTCTTCTTCTTTGATTTATTTGGTTGGTGATCTTCATATGATCACATTAGGGTTTTAGAGCATATCAAATACAAGTAAAAACAATCATCATGGCATATCACTCAAATGCACAAGTCCTATGCATGGTACTATATGCAAATAGAAAAGTTTTTGTTGGTTTGAAATTTTGCTTTCTGGATTTCTCTAACTTTCTTTTTATTGAAATTTGGGGTGTTACAAACCCTTCTCCCTTACAAAAGATCTCGTCCCGAGATCGAAAAAAAAGTTAGGTACTAAAGAGATCTGGGTACTCCTTCTTCATGAAGTCTTCGCGTTCCCATGTGGCTTCATCCTCGGTATGATTGCTCCATTGGATCTTCAGAAACTTGATGCTTCGGGTGCGGGTGGCTCGGTAAGCTTCTTCCAGAATGCGAATCGGCACTTCGCGGTAAGTCAGATCCTTGTTGATATCCACCGATCGGTGATCGATGTTCTTGAACACTTCGGTCTTCTCCGGGACTTCAAGGCATTTCCGGAGAAGTGAGATGTGAAACACGTCGTGCACAGCCGACATTTCTTCAGGCAACTCCAGTTGATAAGATACTTCACCTCGGCGACTGAGGACTTGGAAAGGTCCGACATAGCGGGGTGCAAGCTTTCCTTTCAGTTGGAACCTTTGCATTCCTTTCAAGGGGGATACTTTGAGATAGACGAAGTCTCCGATCTCAAAGGTCATCTCCCGACGTCTCTTGTCGGCGTAGCTCTTCTGTCTGGATTGCGCAGTCTTGAGGTACTCTCGGATCTTGTGGACTTTCTCTTCGGCTTCACGAAGAACGTCAGGGCCGAAAACTTGGCTCTCTCCGACTTCTGACCAGTTCAGGGGGGGTACGGCACTTCCTTCCGTACAAGGCTTCAAAGGGGGCCATCTGTAGGCTGGCTTGGTAACTATTATTGTAAGAGAATTCTGCGTAAGGTAGGTAGTCTTCCCACTTGGATCCGTATTCCAGTACGCATGCTCTAAGCATGTCTTCCAGTATCTGGTTTACTCTCTCAGTCTGTCCGTCGGTCTGAGGGTGATAGGCGGTGCTGAAATTTAGGCGGGTGCCTAGTCCTTCATGCACTTTCTGCCAGAACCTTGAGGTGAACTGTGATCCTCTATCTGACACTATCGATTTGGGGGTTCCGTGCAGAGCGACTATTCTGGAGATGTAAAGTTCAGCTAACTTTGGGCCTTGATAGGTGGTTTTGACGGCGATGAAATGGGCGACTTTGGTCAATCTATCGACCACTACCCATATTGAATCATTGCCTTTGCTGGATTTGGGCAGTCCGGTGATAAAGTCCATTCCTACGGAGTCCCATTTCCATTCCAGAATCTGGAGGGGTTGTAACAGTCCGGCGGGTCGTTGATGTTCTGCCTTGACTCTCTGACAGATGTCACACTTAGCGATATAGCTACCGATCTCTCTCTTCATCCCGTGCCACCAAAATTGTTCTTTCAGGTCCTGGTACATCTTGGTACCTCCGGGATGGATTGAGTAGAGAGTGTCATGGGCTTCTTGCAGAATGACTTGTTTCAAGTCAGAGTCCGATGGTACGCAGAGACGTTCTTTGTACCAAAGAACTCCGGCTTCGTCTACGGTGAATCCGGGGGCTTTTCCTGCGGCTATCTGTTTCTTGATTCCGTCAATGCTAGCGTTGTCTTTCTGGGCTTCCTTGATCTGACCCACCAAGGTGGGTTGCAGTTCTATGCTGGCTAGGAATCCTTCACTAACAAGTTCAAGTCTGAACTGTTCAAACTCTTGATGCAAGCTGGGCTGTTCGGTTGCGAGCATGGAGTTCAACTGACACAGCAGTCGACTCAAAGCATCCGCTACCACATTGGCCTTGCCGGGGTGGTAGTGAATCTCCATGTCGTAATCCTTGATCAGTTCGATCCATCAGCGTTGTCTCATGTTTAGCTCTTTCTGGGTGAATATGTATTTGAGGCTTTTGTGGTCGGAGTAGATCTCGCATCGATTACCCATGAGGTAATGACGCCAAACTTTCAGGGCTAAGACCACGGCTGCAAGCTCGAGGTCGTGGGTTGGGTAGTTCTGTTCATGTTGCTTGAGTTGTCTTGAAAGGTAGGATACAACCTTGCCTTCTTGCATAAGCACGCATCCAAGTCCAGTCTTGGAGGCGTACCAATATACGTCAAAGGGCTTTGCGATATCTGGCATGATCAGGATTGGGGCTGTTGTCAACCTACTCTTGAGCTGTTGAAAGCTCTCTTCGCATTTGTCGGTCCACTCAACTTTCTGTCCTTTTTCAGCAGTTGGGTCATTGGTCGAGCGATGCTCGAAAAACCTTCTACAAATCTGCGGTAGTATCCGGCTAATCCAAGAAAAGCGCGGACCTCAGTTTGTGTGGTTGGGGCTTGCCATTCCATAACAGTTTTGATTTTGGCGGGATCAACGGCAATTCCTCCTGCGGACAAGATGTGTCCCAGGAATCCAACTTCTTCCAGCCAAAACTCACACTTGCTAAACTTGGCATACAACTTGTGCTGTCTAAGGGTTTCTAGGACAATCTCCAAATGCTGTTCATGTTCCTCTTCGGACTTGGAGTAGACGAGGATGTCGTCGATGAAAACAACGACAAACTTGTCCAAAAAGTTCATGAAGATCTTATTCATGAGATTCATGAAATAAGCGGGGGCATTGGTCAGTCCAAATGACATGACGTTGTACTCATACAACCCATATCTGGTGGTAAAGGCAGTTTTTGGAATGTCGGTGGCTCGGATCTTCAGTTGGTGGTATCCAGTTCTAAGATCTATCTTGGAGAAAACTCGGGATCCAGTGAGTTGGTCAAACAAGTCTTCGATCTTGGGTAAGGGGTATTTGTTTTTGATGGTGACATCGTTAAGTTTACGATAGTCCGTGCATAAACGATTTGCACCATCCTTCTTGTCGACAAACAAGACGGGGGATCTCCAGGGGGATGCACTTGGTCTAATCAAACCTTTGGCGAGCATGTCATCTATTTGTTTCTTCAGCTTCACAAGTTCGGTTGCGTTCATGCAGTAGGCTCTCTGGGCTATGGGTCCAGCGAGATAGTGAGTGGCAAACAAGACCTTCTTGTTGGCTTCCACTCCGGCTACCTCCAGATTGTTCTCATAGTCTGGAGCCAATCGTCGGCGTCGAGGGGCTCCTCGGTCTTGCTAAACACCGGAGGGTTGGTGTTTTGGAAGTTCTTGAGTTGGGATCCGGGGTGGTCATGATTTCCATGGCCTTGGTTGGCGATGGTCTGCAAGGCGATGAGGTTGGCTTGGCGTTCGGCTCTTTCGGTTTCCCGGTCTGCAAGCATGGTTTGCAGCAGTTGCAGCATCGCGTCGTTGGTGCGATTCGGAGGGGCCATCTGAAGATGTAGAAGATTATGAGATAAGAGGGAACATTCTAGGGTTCATTTTGGTTAAGTTTGAAAAACATTTGAAAACTTGTAATCTTTTCATGACAAACATAACATTCATTCATTCATGCAACACATAGTACAAACTACACACATACTCCAATGGTTTTAAGAACCATTCTCATGCTACGATACAAGGGACGGGATACAACTCACACCTACTATAAGTGAACTAGTGCAACTACTCCTCATCATCGACATCGATCGGGATGTAGTCGTCGGGTCCTGCCTCCAGGAACTCGTAGTCCTCCTCCTCGGTGTTCTCGTCCTCCTCAAAGTCGTTGTCGTCGCTCAGGAAGGCGTCTCCTCCCTGAATGTCGATGCCTCCATCGTCATCCTCCAGCTGACGAATCTGATCCTCCTGGGCCTTGACAGTGGCCTCAAGTGACGCGATCCGGGCGTGAAGGCGACGAATCGTAGCGTCCTTCTTGGCACGCTGCTGGCGAAGGCTCTTGCGATCGTTGTTGAGTAGCTTGATCGCCTCACCCTGCTCGGTGATGTGAGCATGGGTCTGGTTCGCGTAAGCGCGAGTGGCGTCGAGGTCCCTCTGAGTCTGGTAGAGCATGAAGTCCAGGTGCTCAGCATGGTGCCTCAACTCCGGGTGCGGCTGCAGCTCCATGGGCACTCCCGCGGCATCACGCCTCACAAGGTGGGCGTAGCGAGAGGCGAGGATGCTCACCACGTTCTGTCCACAGAGGCGCGCAAGTGCCTCCTGTAGGCCACGTGCGAGTCCGTCGAGCCAGTTGCTCTCGCGGAAAGAGAAGAGGATCCTCTCCGAAGTGGGAGGCTCCATCTTGCCCCTCAAGTCGGCAGTGATCACCCACTGCAACTCTCCTCTGGGCGTGTCGTCCAGCTGAACCCCGTGAAACTCGGGGTGTGGGCGCCCAAGGAAGTCAGAGAGGGTGTTGAGGTCGTGCTCGAAGATCAAGCTTCCTCCGTTCCCAAGCTGGTAAAACTTGGTGTTGATGGGTTCATTCAGCGCCATCTGAAAGAGAATTGGATGAGTAAGTTAGAGAGTGCAAAGTGTGGCAAAGTTTTAAGTTGATTCAAATAAGATAGACATGATTCATCAAATTTTGGCAAAGTCTCAAGGACAAGAGTGTAGTAAATTTTCACAAATAGTTTCTTTCATTTGATTTCAAAGCTAAATTTTTCAGAACGCCCATTCTAACTAAGGTCTTCTAAGGTCAAACAATGGCTCTGATACCAACTTGTCAACACCCGGATTTTTAAGTCCGAATGCCTATTATGTCATACATCGCAATCCCAGGAATATTGTTGTTGCGAGGCATAATAGTTAAGTATCACAGTCATCATTCATTACAAACCATAAGTCTTACAAATTGGAATCACATGATCCATATTACACGAATAGTTGATCTATTGATCAACGAACAAACACAAGTTCATAGTTCAACATAGCGGAAGCGTAAGATACAAGGACTCTCTAGTCCACAGGCCAACGCTTGACGTCGGAAGACGCTTAGTTGTCGTAGGCGTCCTGCTGGTCATCTCCTTGGTCATCTTCATACTCTGGCCATTTGAATAGCCAGGGACAAAGCCGTGAGTACGTTGAGTACTCGCAAACTAATACTAATGTAAGTGCTAGACATTCTAGTATGGTTTGCTAAGCTCTAGTTTATTTGCATAAAGCTAGTTTTAGTTCACAAAGTTTGAGAAAAGCTTAATCAAGTGCTAACTAACTCAAGTGGGAACATTAGTGTCATTCCCACCATTCAAGTGGTGATTTCAATTCAATTCACCACAAGTCATTTCACCATCACCCTTTTCAACATCATTTTCAAAGATATGACATCGGAAACTGTATGGCCTTTCCAACCGTCCGTAACCGTGGACGCGGCTATTCGAATAGGTTTACACTCTGCAGAGGTTGCACACTTGTGCCACAACATTTGATTTCATCCGTCGGGATTACCCCGAATCATCGTAACACAGTACGCGGATCATCAACCATAACCTTTCACTTACGAATCCTAGTATGAGCACCTCTCCCCATGAGCTTGGCCTCCCAGTGAAGACCAACTGTCAACCTGGGAACTGCACAGGGCTTGGGCCGGACATTCACCTCATTTCGCATCATATCATATCATTTCTTTTGTGGTAGAGGCAGCTTTCGGCATAACCCCGATGACGCTTGTTTAGAGGGAACCCATACTAAAACGCATAAACTTCCAGTTAAGCCCTACCCATAATCAGGTATTGTGGGGGTACTTAATAATTGGAAAGGTATCGCATTCAAACCAACACCATTGTTTATCAAATTTCACCATCTTCTCTTGTTCATATTCACCTTCAAAAAATCATTCAATGGAATGCATCTTCATTCCAAGGTTTCAAAATCACTTCAAATTCACATTGTTCCCATCTAGAGTAGTCAAGTTTTAAATTCCTTAGCACTAGCTCTAATTCATGAGGGGTGCTATCTTGCTTTGCTTGGAGAAGACTAACTCACTACTCTAGTATCCAACTTGTACTTTGACCAAAGTTAACTATAAAAGTAACTCATTTAGAAAACAAGTAGAAACTTGTAAGGTAAAAACTTGGGATAGGCTCATGTAAGAAAAGGTAAGAATCATGGTGCCTTGCCCCAGGGGGCTTTGCACTTTGCAAGAATAATAGCTTGCATTGGTAGTAGCTTGCCTTGGTAGTTCTCAAACTGTTCCTCCTCCTCCTCTTGGTAGCAACCTTCTTCTTCGGCGTACTCTCCGGTGCTACCGTCTAAATTTGAATACGAGTATAATTACTCACTAATTCAATGGCTATTCCATACATCACATATAACACACAAACTATTCTATGCACACCAAATAATCTACTTAGGTGCATGGGTTGTGGGGTTAAATAGAATTCACTTCTTTGCATTTCATATGTAAATGATAGTTTCCATAGGGTTCTTGAGAAATAATTTCCTCTCATTGAAATCTTCTTAAGATTTAATTTCTCAAACAATCATGTATGAACTCATATTGACCTAAGTCAAATGTTCATCATCATCATTTGTGAAAAGGATTTAAATGAGGTAGATCACCTCATACTATTTAAATAACCCTACATTTGATTTAAATCTCAAGTAATTCATATAAGAGAGTTTGGGACCAGGGGTCCAAACATCCCATGAATCCATGTGAGACAAGTTTAAATGAAGTGTAATACTCCACATAATTTACCTTAATAGTTTTGGACAATATCAACTAGTTAAACTAGCCATAATATCCATTCATTAAACCATGGCATGATCATACAAATTGACCACACCATTTTATTGCATAAACAATTAGTGTAAGTCAAATGTGAGCTATTAGAGTTGGAATTAACTTAATATCTATTTTGGTTGATTTTTAAGAATTATTTTAATAGGGAAAAGTCCCTGTCTTGTTATTTTTATCACATTTATTCTACAAAGAATCTGGCCATGGGGCCAGTGGCATGTTGTAGAGAATTTCAGTAGCTTTCCAACAACATAAAATTCACTAAATTTGGTTTAGCCAATTTGAAACTATTGATTTTCAAAGTGGAGGCAGTATTCAAATTTATTTGAATTAATTAAATCTAGTTTGAATTAAAAGGCCGGCGGGAAACCAACGTGGGCCGAAATGGTTTGAAAAAGGAAAAAACGGCCCAGCAACGCATCCAGTGCGCGTGGGCCTGCTGACAGGGTGGGGGCCACCCGTCAGTCTCTTTTAAAACCCGAAACGGTATGGAGACGTGTGGTGCGTTGGATTAGAATGGGATCGGACGGCACTGGGCCATCGTCATCTCCGGCGAGATTGTGGTACTGGCACGGCGGCGGTAGGGGGTCGGAGAGCTCACCGTGGCTCCAGCTAGGGTTGGCAATGTGCGCGGTGAAGGTGTGGACAACGGCGAGTCGACTGGTACCGGCGGCAACTCCTGGATCGGCTTCAATCGACGGCGAGCTTCCGCGGCGTCCGGCGGCAGTGAGGTGGCGATTGGGTGGCTACGGCGGCGAATGTCGATGGTGGGGTGGCTTAGGCGGTCGAGTGAGAAGAGGGGAGGGTGCTGGTGTGCTCAAATCGACGAATGGAGCTCTCCTTTTATAGGCGAGTGAGTGACCGTGAGGGCTACGGCGAGGTCGACATCGACGCGGCGATTCCGGCGAGCGGTTGGGCTAGGCGAGGATGCTGTCGGGTTCTCCTCTTCCAGGCGAAGCTAGGGGTGGCGCTGGCACGGTCGGGCGGCATTGGATGGCGTCGCATTGCGTCCGTGTCGGGCGGCGGCGTTCACGGGGTCTTCTTCCTCGCCTCCGGCGGTGGCGGTCCAGGGTCCGGTCGTGAGCATGTCTAGCGTGGCTGAGGTGTCACGGCGGTGCGCTTGGTGAGGAAAGGGGGGCCAGAAGCTGCGTAGGGCGTCGAGGCGGCAGGTGGCCAGAGGGTGCCCGTGGCGCGCTCTCGTGCGACGTCCACGGCATGCTGGCCGATCCTGGGCGCGCGATCTCCGGCGAGGCTAGGGCATCTATGGCGACATGGCCGGTGCTAGGTGGTGTAGGAGTGTGCGGTGGCGACGTTTGGCAAGGTGGCCAGGGGTGGCGAGCAAGGGAGAGAGGGGAGGCTCGGCATGGTGGCACCATGGCCGGCATGGTGTGTGCATGCATGCTATGCATGCACCACTAGGGTTTCTATGCTGCCTTGTGAGTGAGAGGGGACCAGGGGACCAACTGAGGTAGGTTAGGGTAGATTTGTTGGGTTAGATCACTATTTGCTATAGTGTGTAAATAGTGCCATATTTGGAAAATGTGAAAAATGTCTCAATTTGAAATAATTCAAATGGTGCATCTATTTGAAATGTGTGGGTTTAGATAAGTTGTATTTGACCAGAGATGAGTAGAGGTGGTGGTGGAATTTTTAGAATTCAAAAATTTGCCAAAATGGCTAAGTGGGGAATGTTACATATGTTAAAAAGTTGCAACTTTGGTTGAGCATAGCTAATGATCAAGAAAGAATTTGGCATGGTTATCTTTACAAAAAGTGTTCACCTTGACGTTGACTTTGAAATGGTGCAAAGAGTTAGCAAGAGTTGGTTTGGAAAAATTGAATGGCAAGGGCTCAAAGTGGTGATCAGACTATAAATTTCAGTTTTGACCATTATCATATGTGAGCAAGTTTTGTATTTGAAATTCATTTGAAATGTGATTCTTTGATTCCAAAAGTTGTAATAAGTGTTTAATAACATTAGTCAACTAATGGTGAAGACCAAATAGGTCTAGGGTCAAAATTTATAAAAATGCCATAGGGCATATGTGAGGGTTTTTAGGGTTTTGCATTTTATGGATTTTCTTCTTCTTTGATTTATTTGGTTGGTGATCTTCATATGATCACATTAGGGTTTTAGAGCATATCAAATACAAGTAAAAACAATCATCATGGCATATCACTCAAATGCACAAGTCCTATGCATGGTACTATATGCAAATAGAAAAGTTTTTGTTGGTTTGAAATTTTGCTTTCTGGATTTCTCTAACTTTCTTTTTATTGAAATTTGGGGTGTTACAAACCCTAACCCGAGCCACACTTGGGCTCGGTCGGCCCACTCGCCCCTTTCTTCCTCGCGCAGAACCCTAATTCCTCTCATCCTCTCGCGATACTGCGGTCGCCTCGCCGCCGCCGCCTCAATCCGACCGCCACCGGCCCTTCCCGCCGGCGAGGTTGGTGCCAATCGAGCCGCCGCTCGACGGCGCACCTTTGGGTCCGCGTCCTTTTGGCGTTCATCGCCGTTCCTGCTCGCCCCCAACCCTGCTGCGCCTCAATCGCCTGGATCCGTGAGGATCTGCCATTCACCGGCGTCCCTGGCGCCGTGACGCCGCCGTGATGGAGCTGGCGTTGCGGCGAGGTGGTGGCCTGGCCTGGCTTGGCCTGGCGCCGCCGCTAGCCCGGCGTGTGCCGCCGTGCCGCCACGGTTGCGCGTCTCTGCTTCGCCTGTAAGTGGCTTCTTCTTTTTCTTCTACTTCTACTCCTCCTCCTAGCTCCTGCTTGACTAGCTCCGCTGCTGGCTTGCTCTCCCTGTAGAGAAGCTTGCCGTGTACTGATGCGGCTACGCTTCTGCGGTCTTACGCCATTTCAGCTGTGCTTGTGCTGGCATGCGCATGCTATTGCTATGCTGCTATTGTTCTACTGCTTATGCGTGTGCTGCTTGCTATGCTGCTCCTGCCATACTTGCCCTAGTCTATGCTCATGTGCAAAGCTCACTGTGGCTTGTGCTTCCTTTGTTTCTAGTCTCTGCTCACCCTTGGGTTTACACCTGCTATAATTTGTCTAGGTGCTCATCTGAGCATCACTAGCCATTGTTGTTGCTTACTGGCTTGTGCTGTGATATGTTCTATCCCTCTTAGTTCATTACTGTGAGTGATTCTTGCTGTTTAGCAAGAGAGAGTGTTGTTGTGTGGTGGTTATTGACTTCTGGCTCCTGGTAAGCTTGGCCTTGCTTAATTGTTGACCATATTCATCAATTCCTTGATGATATGCTTCTGGATACAATTATAACTTGGTTTATGTGTTAGCCTGTGATGCAATTGTTTCAGTTCTGTGATCAATTCAATTGTCTGGCCATGTGTTGATGTTATATTTGATGTGTAGCATGCTGTAGCATGCTGTAGCATGCTCTTGCAAGTTTCTGGTGGTCATATGATCACCAGTTGCTTGTAGAATCTGCTCTTCTATTCTCAGTGCCTCACTGTGGTCCACTTAGTGCTGTGTGTCTATCACACAGGCTTAGCCTGTGTATGCTGGTGCTTGTCCAAGCATCAGTGGATGCTTGTAATGATCCCTTGGATCATTAACAAATGTTTTCTTCTAGATTTGCTTGTTAATATCAATTATCTGTGTTGCTTTTATTGATGGAATGGATAATTGATGTGAACTGTGATACAGTGATGATCATCACAATTGATTGGCTTGGACTAGATGGATGCCCACAGTGGTTGGGAACCCTAGCAATTCTCTGAACCCAATCAGGGTGATGATATTTGTATTTGGCTTGGTGGTTTGGCGGTTCTAGGGTTTGAGGTGACCCTGGCAGTAGTCATATGCTGCCCTAGGGTAGCTCCCCTATTTGTTGGCTTTCTGTGATGGATAGATGCTTACTGGTTAGTCACTTGGTGAATTTCCAGTAGCTTTGATGTTGATAAACAAGATAGGCACATGTTGCCTATCAATCTGATGGTTTAGCTAGGCTAATAGGTGATTTGTGAATCTGGATGGCTACCTAGGAGTAAATCCATGCTGGATTTCTCTGGTTTTGACACTATGTTGTCACAACCAGTGTTCCCTGGTTTAATTTCCTTCTAGCCTTGGTTGTACTTGCTGGCACCAATTGGTTTAGTAACCAAATGATGATACATCCATGTTTTCTTACCCTTCTGTGCTCCTGTGATGCAAAACATGCTTATGTATGAGCAAGGTATGATCTTTGCTCAGGCTTTTGTGGGGTATACCTCACTCCAGCTCCTAGAAATAGGGTTGGTGTAGAGGGTTTGCTTCTGGATGGATTGATGTGCTTGCCCTGCTCTTCCTTGCAAACCTTGATTCCTGATTTATTTCTGGTATTTGTGGAATGGTTGAACAGCAGTGGCTGTTCTTCTGTTCTTGCTGTTCTTGTGACTTACTCTGTGAAGCTGCTGTCGATGAACAGCTAGTTCTGGCGGTGGAAAAGGTTTTATATGCTCCTTTGCTGGCCCTCTTGGTCGACAGCATGGCCTGGCACCAATTTGGTGACTCCTCGGGTTAGTGTGTGCTGTTGAGCATGCACCAGACCTGATGAGCTGCTAGGCTGTGTGTGTGTCTTTGTCTTGTGCACTTGGGCTTGATCCTATCTGTGGCATGGCTCTGCTCGGCAGAGACTTGATCATATCCACTCTTCACCATATATTTACTAACCTGCCAAGTGGCTTTGCCACTTGGCTTAATACTTGATTGTTTGTGTATGTGTGCAGGTACCAAGTGCTGATCAGGATGAATTCAAGATCATCAAGATCATAGAATTCATGAAAATCACAATGTAGTTTAGGTTATTTAGATAACTTGTAATTTTATTTTTTCTTTTGCTATTTATTCAATTCTTGTAATGTGTTGTAATTCCATAATTCAAATCTGAATATTGTAAAGACAATGTATTATGTGTGTGATGATCAATAAAGCTCAAGTTTTCCTTATTGAGCTTAATGTAATTGTTGTATTACTTATATTATTGCTTAATGGTAATTGTTTGTGAAGTTATCTCAAATTTGAATTATGTGATGATTATTTAATGTTTGAATTTGAAATTCAAATTCAAATTTGGTTTGAATTCATTCAAACAACTTAACTTATAATTCAATCATGCAACTTAAGTTTATGATGCAAACTCTCCCCTCTCTTCTCAAAACCCTAGTTTAGTTGAATAAGGAGCAGGTTTGTCGCACTCTCGAAACCCTAACCCTGTAAGGTGTCGAGAGAGAAACTTGTCCCCCTTCGATGCAGTTTTTGTTTAAAAGCGCGAAATTTCCCCAGAATTTGCAATGCAATGCACATCCCTTTCTAAAATCTACCCCTCGATCGTCTCTAAACCTGGGACATTACAGCCTTTCCCCCTTAAAGAAAACTTTGTCCCGAAGTTGTGGTTGTAATACCTGAAGAGTTCGGGGTATGTTTTCCTCAGGTCTTCCTCCTTTTCCCAGGTAGCTTCCCTCTCGGGATGATGCTTCCATTGTATCTTGCAGTATTTTATGGCTCGATTCCTGAGTTGTTTCCAGTTCTCCTCGAGAATCTCTGTTGGCTTCTCGATGTAGGTCAAGTCTGGTTGCAACTCGAGCTCTTCATGTGATACTGGTTCATCGGGGGTCTTCAGACACTTTCGGAGTTGCGACACATGGAATACATTGTGAACCTGAGATAACCTTCCCGGTAATTCTAATTCAAAGGCTAACCCTCGGTTTTGACTCAAAATCTTGAAACGTCCAATGTACCTAGGGCTGAGCTTTCCTTTCACTCCAAACCTCTCAAGTCCCTTCATCGGGCTCACCTTAAGGTAAACCATGTCTCCAACTCGTGGCTCCCATGTTCTCCTCTTTTGATCGGCATAACTCCTCTGTCGGCTTTGGGCTATCTTGAGCCTATCTCTGATAATGTCAATGATTTGTTGTTTTTCCTTGACATAATCAGGGTTGAACTCTTTGCTTGCTCCGGCTTCATACCAACATATCGGTGATCTACATTTCCTTCCATACAAAGCTTCAAATGGTGCCATCTTGATGCTGCTTTGATAGCTATTATTGTATGAGAACTCTGCTAGTGGCAAGTGCTCCTCCCATGATCCTCCGAAGTCTAGGGCACAAGCCCTAAGCATATCCTCTAAGATCTGGTTGGTTCTCTGATGACGCGTAAAGCACACGCTCGTTGGGAACCCCAAGTGGAAGGTGTGATGCGTACAGCAGCAAGTTTCCCTCAGTAAGAAACCAAGGTTTATCGAACCAGTAGGAGTCAAGAAGCACGTTGAAGGTTGATGGCGGCGGGATGTAGTGCGGCGCAACACCAGGGATTCCGGCGCCAACGTGGAACCTGCACAACACAACCAAAGAACTTTGCCCCAACGAAACAGTGAGGTTGTCAATCTCACCGGCTTGCTGTAACAAAGGATTAACCGTATTGTGTGGAAGATGATTGTTTGCAGAAAACAGTAGAACAAGTATTGCAGTAGATTGTATTTCAGTAAAGAGAATTGGACCGGGGTCCACAGTTCACTAGAGGTGTCTCTCCCATAAGACAAACAGCATGTTGGGTGAACAAATTACAGTTGGGCAATTGACAAATAAAGAGAGCATGACCATGCACATACATATCATGATGATTATAGTGAGATTTAATTGGGCATTACGACAAAGTACATAGACCGCCATCCAACTGCATCTATGCCTAAAAAGTCCACCTTCAGGTTATCATCCGAACCCCTTCCAGTATTAAGTTGCAAAGCAACAGACAATTGCATTAAGTATGATGCGTAATGTAATCAACAACTACATCCTTAGACATAGCATCAATGTTTTATCCCTAGTGGCAACAGCACAACACAACCTTAGAACTTTACATCCTTGTCCCAGGTGTCAATGCAGGCATGAACCCACTATCGAGCATAAGTACTCCCTCTTGGAGTTACAAGCATCTACTTGGCCAGAGCATCTACTAGTAACGGAGAGCATGCAAGATCATAAACAACACGTAGATATAACTTTGATAATCAACATAACAAGTATTCTCTATTCATCGGATCCCAACAAACGCAACATATAGAATTACAGATAGATGATCTTGATCATGTTAGGCAGCTCACAAGATCCGACAATGATAGCACAATGGGGAGAAGACAACCATCTAGCTACAGCTATGGACCCATAGTCCAGGGGTAGACTACTCACTCATCACACCGGAGGCGACCATGGCGGCGTAGAGTCCTCCGGGAGATGATTCCCCTCTCCGGCAGGGTGCCGGAGGCGATCTCCTGGATCCCCCGAGATGGGATCGGTGTTGGCGGCGTCTCTGGAAGGTTTTCCGTATCGTGGCTCTCGGTACTGGGGGTTTCGTCACGGAGGCTTTAAGTAGGCGGAAGGGTAGGTCAAGAGGCGGCGCGAGGGGCCCAGACCATAGGCCGGCGCGGCCAGGGCAGGGGCCGCGCCGCCCTATGCTCTGGCTGCCTCGTGGCCCCTCTTCGTTTCGTCTTCGGACTTCTGGAAGCTTCGTGGAAAAATAGGCCCCTGGGCTTTGATTTCGTCCAATTCCGAGAATATTTCCTTACTAGGATTTCTGAAACCAAAAACAGCAGAAAACAGCAACTGGCACTTCGGCATCTTGTTAATAGGTTAGTTCCAGAAAATGCACGAATATGACATAAAGTGTGCATAAAACATGTAGATAACATCAATAATGTGGCATGGAACATAAGAAATTATCGATACGTCGTAGACGTATCAGCATCCCCAAGCTTAGTTCTGCTCGTCCCGAGCAGGTAAAATGATAACACAGATAATTTCTGGAGTGACATGCCATCATAATCTTGATCATACTATTTGTAAAGCATATGTAGTGAATGCAGCGATCAAAACAATGTATATGACATGAGTAAACAAGTGAATCATAAAGCAAAGACTTTTCATGAATAGCACTTCAAGACAAGCATCAATTAAGTCTTGCATAAGAGTTAACTCATAAAGCAATAATTCAAAGTAAAGGCATTGAAGCAACACAAAAGAAGATTAAGTTTCAGCGGTTGCTTTCAACTTGTAACATGTATATCTCATGGATATTGTCAACATAGAGTAATATAATAAGTGCAATAAGCAAGTATGTAGGAATCAATGCACAGTTCACACAAGTGTTTGCTTCTTGAGGTGGAGAGAAATAGGTGAACTGACTCAACATTGAAAGTAAAAGAATGGTCCTCCATAGAGGAAAAGCATCGATTGCTATATTTGTGCTAGAGCTTTGATTTTGAAAACATGAAACAATTTTGTCAACGGTAGTAATAAAGCATATGTATCATGTAAATTATATCTTATAAGTTGCAAGCCTCATGCATAGTGTACTAATAGTGCCCGCACCTTGTCCTAATTAGCTTGGACTACCGGATCATCACAATGCACATGTTTTTACCAAGTGTCACAAAGGGGTACCTCTATGCACTTTGTACAAATGTCTAAGGAGAAAGCTCGCATTGGATTTCTCGCTATTGATTATTATTCAACTTAGACATCCATACCGGGACAACATAGACAACAGATAATGGACTCCTCTTTTATGCATAAGCATGTAACAACAATTAATAATTTTCTCATTTGAGATTGAGGATATATGTCCAAAACTGAAACTTCCACCATGGATCATGGCTTTAGTTAGCGGCCCAATGTTCTTCTCTAACATTATGCATGCTTAACCATAAGGTGGTAGATCTCTCTTACTTCAGACAAGACGGACATGCATAGCAACTCACATGAAATTCAACAATGAATAGTTGATGGCGTCCCCAGTGAACATGGTTATCGCACAACAAGCAACTTAATAAGAGATAAAGTGCATAATTACATATTCAATACCACATTAGTTTTTAAGCTATTTGTCCCATGAGCTATATATTGCAAAGGTGAATGATGGAATTTTAAAGGTAGCACTCAAGCAATTTACTTTGGAATGGCGGAAAATACCATGTAGTAGGTAGGTATGGTGGACACAAATGGCATAGTGGTTGGCTCAAGTATTTTGGATGCATGAGAAGTATTCCCTCTCGATACAAGGTTTAGGCTAGCAAGGCTTATTTGAAACAAACACAAGGATAAACCGGTGCAGCAAAACTCACATAAAAGACATATTGAAAACATTATAAGACTCTACACCGTCTTCCTTGTTGTTCAAACTCAATACTAGAAATTATCTAGACCTTAGAGAAACCAAATATGCAAACCAAATTTTAGCATGCTCTATGTATTTCTTCATTAATAGGTGCAAAGCATATGATGCAAGAGCTTAATCATGAGCACAACAATTGCCAAGTATCACATTACCCAAGACATTAATAGCAATTACTACATGTATCATTTTCCAATTCCAACCGTATAACAATTTAACGAAGAAGAAACTTCGCCATGAAAACTATGAGTAGAAACCAAGGACATACTTGTCCATATGCTACAGCGGAGCATGTCTCTCTCCCATAAAGTGAATGCTAGGATCCATTTTATTCAAACAAAACAAAAACAAAAACAAACCGACGCTCCAAGCAAAGCACATAAGATGTGATGGAATAAAAATATAGTTTCAGGGGAGGAACCTGATAATGTTGTCGATGAAGAAGGGGATGCCTTGGGCATCCCCAAGCTTAGACGCTTGAGTCTTCTTGATATATGCAGGGGTGAACCACCGGGGCATCCCCAAGCTTAGAGCTTTCACTCTCCTTGATCATGTTGCATCATACTCCTCTCTTGATCCTTGAAAACTTCCTCCACACCAAACTCGAAACAACTCATTAGAGGGTTAGTGCACAATAAAAATTAACATATTCAGAGGTGACACAATCATTATTAACACTTCTGGACATTGCATAATGCTACTGGACATTAGTGGATCAAAGAAATTCATCCAACATAGCAAAAGAGGCAATGCGAAATAAAAGGCAGAATCTGTCAAAACAGAACAGTTCGTATTGACGAATTTTAAAATGGCACCAGACTTGCTCAAATGAAAATGCTCAAATTGAATGAAAGTTGCGTACATATCTGAGGATCATGCACGTAAATTGGCTTAATTTTATGAGCTACCTACAGGGAGGTAGACCCAGATTCGTGACAGCAAAGAAATCTGGAACTGCGCAGTAATCCAAATCTAGTACTTACTTTTCTATCAACGGCTTAACTTGGCACAACAAAACACTAAGCTAAGATAAGGAGAGGTTGCTACAGTAGTAAACAACTTCCAAGACACAAAATAAAAACAAAGTACTGTAGGTAAAAAAAAACATGGGTTGTCTCCCATAAGCGCTTTTCTTTAACGCCTTTCAGCTAGGCGCAGAAAGTGTGTCTCAAGTATTATCAAAGGGTGGTTCATCGTTATTATGAGCTCCCCCATCCGCAGTGGTACTAAGGACTTTGTCAATTTTAGGCCTATAATAATACTTCTTTGGTTTAGGCACTTTAGAGACATACATAAACTTTTGCTCCTTACCCACATAAGCTTTCTCCTTATATTTAAGAGAAGAAAATGTTGAACCCAAAGTTCCCATAGCCTTTTCAAGTTCATCAATCCTATTGATTTGATCATCATGGACAACACAAGTTCCTAGGACACTAATTCTTTCATCAATTCCTCCTAAGGATTTATCAAGTTCATCAGTTTTATCAAGTAACATTTCCAATTTAGCTTCAATACTTGGAAAATTTTTCTCTATGGTTTCCAATTTTTTCATAACATCTTCAAGAGAGATTTCAGTTTTAACTTTATCAACAGGGGGTATTCCAAATAAACTCTCAATAATGCAACTAGCTTCTAATGCAGGAGTACTTAGGAAGTCACCTTTTGCGAGACTATCAAGAACATATCTATTCCAGCTAGAGATACCAACATAAAAATTCCTGAGTAAAATAATGGTGGAGTGTTTCTTAGTGCATCTATTATGGGCATCACTAATTCTATACCAAGCATCTCTCAAACATTCTCCCCCTCGTTGCTTAAACGTACGAACTTCAACTTCAGGATTACTCATTTTAGTAGTAGTAAATAAAGCAAACTAGATAAAGTAAATGCAAGTAACTAATTTTTTTTGTATTTTCGATATAGCAAACAAGATAGCAAGTAAAGTAAAACTAGCAACTAATTTTTTTTTTATTTTGATTTAGTGCAGCAAACAAAGTATTAAATAAAACTAAGCAAGACAAAAACAAAGTAAAGAGATTGAGAAGTGGAGACTCCCCTTGCAGCGTGTCTTGATCTCCCCGGCAACGGCGCCAGAAATTTAGCTTGATGACGCGTAAAGCACACGCTCGTTGGGAACCCCAAGTGGAAGGTGTGATGCGTACAGCAGCAAGTTTCCCTCAGTAAGAAACCAAGGTTTATCGAACCAGTAGGAGTCAAGAAGCACGTTGAAGGTTGATGGCGGCGGGATGTAGTGCGGCGCAACACCAGGGATTCCGGCGCCAACGTGGAACCTGCACAACACAACCAAAGTACTTTGCCCCAACGAAACAGTGAGGTTGTCAATCTCACCGGCTTGCTGTAACAAAGGATTAACCGTATTGTGTGGAAGATGATTGTTTGCAGAAAACAGTAGAACAAGTATTGCAGTAGATTGTATTTCAGTAAAGAGAATTGGACCGGGGTCCACAGTTCACTAGAGGTGTCTCTCCCATAAGACAAACAACATGTTGGGTGAACAAATTACAGTTGGGCAATTGACAAATAAAGAGAGCATGACCATGCACATACATATCATGATGATTATAGTGAGATTTAATTGGGCATTACGACAAAGTACATAGACCGCCATCCAACTGCATCTATGCCTAAAAAGTCCACCTTCAGGTTATCATCCGAACCCCTTCCAGTATTAAGTTGCAAAGCAACAGACAATTGCATTAAGTATGGTGCGTAATGTAATCAACAACTACATCCTTAGACATAGCATCAATGTTTTATCCCTAGTGGCAACAGCACAACACAACCTTAGAACTTTCTGTCACTGTCCCAGGTGTCAATGCAGGCATGAACCCACTATCGAGCATAAGTACTCCCTCTTGGAGTTACAAGCATCTACTTGGCCAGAGCATCTACTAGTAACGGAGAGCATGCAAGATCATAAACAACACGTAGATATAACTTTGATAATCAACATAACAAGTATTCTCTATTCATCGGATCCCAACAAACGCAACATATAGAATTACAGATAGATGATCTTGATCATGTTAGGCAGCTCACAAGATCCGACAATGATAGCACAATGGGGAGAAGACAACCATCTAGCTACTGCTATGGACCCATAGTCCAGGGGTAGACTACTCACTCATCACACCGGAGGCGACCATGGCGGCGTAGAGTCCTCCGGGAGATGATTCCCCTCTCCGGTAGGGTGCCGGAGGCGATCTCCTGGATCCCCCGAGATGGGATCGGCGTTGGCGGCGTCTCTAGAAGGTTTTCCATATCGTGGCTCTCGGTACTGGGGGTTTCGTCACGGAGGTTTTAAGTAGGCGGAAGGGTAGGTCAAGAGGCGGCGCGAGGGGCCCAGACCGTAGGCAGGCGCGGCCAGGGCAGGGGCCGCGCCGCCCTATGCTCTGGCTGCCTCGTGGCCCCTCTTCGTTTCGTCTTCGGACTTCTGGAAGCTTCGTGGAAAAATAGGCCCCTGGGCTTTGATTTCGTCCAATTCCGAGAATATTTCCTTACTAGGATTTCTGAAACCAAAAATAGTAGAAAACAGCAACTGGCACTTCGGCATCTTGTTAATAGGTTAGTTCCAGAAAATGCACGAATATGACATAAAGTGTGCATGAAACATGTAGATAACATCAATAATGTGGCATGGAACATAAGAAATTATCGATACGTCGGAGACGTATCATTCTCTCGGTTTGTCCACCTGTCTGGGGATGATAAGCGGTACTATAGTCCAACTTGGATCCTAAGGCTTCGTGTAGTTGCTTCCAGAATGCTGATGTGAACACGGATCCTCGATCCGACACGATCTTCTTGGGCACTCCATGCTTACTCACAATCTCTTTGATGTAAAGATCGATGAGTTTCTCTCCTTTATCCCGCTGATTTACCGCTAAGAAGTGTGCACTCTTCGTCAACCGGTCCACGATTACCCATATCATGTCCTTCTTTTTATTAGTCATGGGTAGTCCGGTGATGAAATCCATCCCTATTTCCTCCCATTTCCATTCTGGAATAGGTAAAGGTTGTAACTTTCCTGCCGGACTCTGGTGTTCAGCCTTCACTCTTTGGCAGGTATGGCATTCTGCCACATATTGTGCTATCTCTCTCTTCATATTATTCCACCAGAATAACTCCTTTAGATCCATGTACATCTTTGTACTTCCTGGATGAATGGAGTATGGTGTTTGATGGGCTTCCCGGAGTATTACTTCCTTGATTTCAGCAATATCCGGAACACAAATTCTCTTCTGGAACCATAATGATCCAGATTCTCCGTGGTGAAATTCTGATGGTCTTCCCTCATCTATTCTTATCATCTCCTCCACGATGAATGGATCGTCCAGCTGACCCATCATTATCTCATTCTTCAGGTTGACATTTAGCTCATCGGCTACTTGTAAAGCTGATAGTCCTTCATGAGCTTCCTTCTCCCAAAGTTGTATTTGGGCTTGACTTATTTCCTTCCTCAACTCCGGTGATATTTCTTGTTCCACTCCTCCGGTGCTCTTCCTACCCAAGGCATCTGCTACAACATTAGCCTTCCCTAGAGCGTAGTTGATAGTCAAATCATAATCCTTGATCAATTCTAGCCATCTTTTCTGCCTCATGTTGAGTTCCTTCTGAGTGAAGAAATATTTGAGGCTCTTATGATCTGTATAGAGCTCACACTTAGCTCCATAGAGAAAATGTCTCCATGTTTTGAGTGCAAATACAACTGCTCCTAATTCTAGATCATGTGTTGGATAGTTCACTTCATGAGGTCTGAGTTGCCTCGATCCATAAGATATCACTTTCCGATCTTGCATGAGTACGCAACCCAATCCATGCTTGGATGCGTCACAGTACACGGTGTAATCCTTGCCAACTTCAGGAACTGCTAACACCGGTGCCGTGGTGAGTTTTTCCTTCAGAGTTTGAAAACTCTTCTCACACTCCTCTAACCACACGAATGGTGTGTTCTTTCTTAACAGCTTGGTCATGGGTCCTGCTATCTTAGAGAATCCTTCAATGAATCTCCGATAATATCCTGCCATTCCTAGGAATCCTCGGATTTCCTTGACAGTCTTGGGTGCTTCCCATTCTAAAACTGCTGCTACCTTGCTCGGGTTAACAGCTATTCCATCTTTACTAATGACATGACCAAGGAATTCCACTTGATCTAGCCAAAATTCACACTTGCTAAATTTGGCATAGAGTTGATGTTCCCTTAGTGTTTGCAACACTAACCTCAAATGTTCAGCATGTTCGGCCTTGTTCTTGGAATAGATCAAGATATCATCGATGAATACGATGACAAACTTGTCTAGATATGGCATGAAAATCTTATTCATGAGATTCATGAAAATTGCTGGGGCATTGGTTAATCCAAAAGGCACTACAAGGTATTCATGATGTCCATACCTTGAGACAAAGGCAGTTTTCGGAACGTCTTCTTTCTTGATCTTTATCTGGTGATAACCGGATCTTAGATCAATTTTGGAAAAGACTCCCACGCCTCTAACTTGATCGAATACATCTTGTATTCTTGGAAGTGGATACTTGTTCTTGATGGTCACATTGTTCAAATTCCTGTAGTCTCCGCACATCCTTCTTCCTCCATCTCTTTTATCCACGAAGATCACAGGTGATCCCCATGGTGAAACACTTTCTTGTATAAATCCTTTCTGTTCCAAGTCATCCAATTGCTCCTTAAGTTCTTTCAACTCTTTAGGCCCCATCTTATATGGTGCCTTAGCAATCGGAGCTGTTCCTGGAATTAGGTCGATAGTGAATTCTATCTCCCTATCTGGTGGCATACCAGGTAATTCCGCAGGAAACACATCCTGGAATTCATTCACTACAGGTATATCCTCTAACTTTACCTCCTTCATACTATTCAGCTGCAGCTCAACTTCAATCTGTGTATGTTTGTCGCCTTGATAGATCATTCTACTTCCATCGGGGCTTTTCAAAGATACTGTCTTGTTCACACAGTCGATCAATGCTCCATTAGCTTCTAACCAGTTCATACCAAGAATGACATCAATGTCCTTCATCGGTAGAATGAACAGGTCCGCGTCAAACGCGCACTTATTGATCATGATGACTTGTTTTTGTTTGGTGTGGGTTACTACTATCGTCCCCCCCGCGGAAAGTATAGTTATAGGTGTATCTAACTTAGTGCAGCTAATCCCATGTTTGATGATGAATTGCTGAGAAATGAATGATGTAGTTGCACCAGTATCAAAAAGTACTTTGCCAGGATGAGTGAGTATCTGGAGCGTACCTATCACCGCCTGATCGGAGTTGACCACCTCCTCCAGACTGGTACAGTTCAGCTTGCCGAAGGGCTTCTTATTCTTCCAGTTCCCTCCGGTGTTTCCTCCTCGGCTTCCACCTCCTCCAGACTGACCTCCTCCGGTGTTTCTCTTGGGGCAGTCCTTCAGCATGTGCCCCTCCTGACGACACCCAAAGCATATTATCTTGGGTTTCCGGCAATCTTGTGAAAGATGCCCTCTAAACCCACAAATGCGGCAAACAATCTGGTTTGCGGCTTGGTTTCCTTGGTTCCTCCTATTATTGTTGTTGTTGTTGTTGTTGTTGTACCTTGGTTTGAAACTCAAGCCAGTATTAGGCTTGTTACTGACATATCTCTTAGGCTCAAACTTGGCCTTTTTCCTCTTCTCCTCCTGCAGTTGTTTGAAATCATCTTCCAGAGTGATGGCAGCATCCACCAACTCTTGAAACTCCGTCGCTCTCATCATCCGGAGCTGTACCTTGAACTGGGGACTTAACCCCCTCAAAAACCTCTTCTTTTTCTTGTCCTCGGTGTTGACTTCTTCAACAGCATACCGGGACAGCTTTGAAAATTCCCTGACATAAGTCAGGATTGCCTTGTCCTTCTGCTCAAGACTTTCAAACTCTCGACGCTTCAATTCCACAATACTTTCAGGGACATTGGATTCCCTGAACTTCCTTGCAAACTCTTCCCAGGTAAACACTTTTCCAGCCGGATAAACGGCTACGATGTTATCCCACCATGATGCGGCAGGTCCACACAACAGATGGGTAGCATAACGGACCTTCTCCTGGTCGTTGCAACCAACAGTATTGAGCTTTCGCTCAGTGTCCATAAGCCAATCTTCTGCGTCCATTGGCTCGGGCGCGTATGCGAAAGATATAGGCTTGGTGTTCTGGAAGTCTGCTAAGGTGACTCCCGGATTCTCGGGTCTCTCTACCCGGTTCTGTTGCAGCAATTCTTGGAAGAATTTGTTCTGCTGCTCCAACGTTACACGTTGTCTTTCCTCCACCAGCTGCATGTACTGGACAAAATTCTGCTGTGTCATGGGTGGTGGTGGTGGTGGTGGAAACTGATCTCTGGCTGCTCCCTCAGCCTCTTCCTTTTGTTTTGCTTCGCGCTCCATGCGCTGCGCTTCGGTCTCCTCTCCTAACGGTCCCGACATAACCCCTAGTTCTGCAACACAAGATGATACTCATAATTACTCCATGCGCAAGTTTTCTGAGCTCAACTTTGTGCACAGAACTAGTCATGCAATGGAAATCAAGAAGCAAATCCAAATCATACAAACCATATACCATGTATATACATACTTAAGTAGTCTTATTACAATACTCAAGTCGATGTGAGTATGCAAACTCACTTATTAAAGTATATGTACAAATTTAAATAAATATTACATACTATAATACACGTGGTACTTGTGTATTATAGCCTCGCCTCCCTTGGTGGACTCTAGTCAATCTTCACTCCCAGTACATCCCAGGCTTCCATCCGGTCGAACGTGTCGTCCTCCTGATAGACCCTGGAACATAAGGTCTCCCCGTCGGCTGGTAGTCCGAATCAGATGATGATCCTAGGGAGAAATCAGTGTTCACAAACTGGTTGTTAAGTGCATCATAGTCCACCCATCGGGTGTACTCCCCTGTAGCTCCACCATAAGTGTTTCCAACACTCGTACCCGACTCAACCTGTGTCGGATACCCTCCATCAACTCCTTCATTACTAGGATAACTCTGGTTCTGGGTTGTGGCATCATCATTAATCTCCCCGTCATAATACACTGAGGTACTATGAGTTCCCGTATCAGATCCCCAACGCCAACCCGTGGAGTTTTCTATAGGAGTCTCGGAACGCTGATTGTTTCCGGATTCCTCTCCGCCCTCATATCCCCCATAGGAACTTCCCAGATAGTTCCCAGGTGTAACAGGTGTAGTTTCACGCTCAAGAGGGTCAATACTAATATAATCACCAGCTGAATAGACTGGTGTATGAACCACATTCTCCATAGGTTCTTTTCCCCTAATCTCCTCCTTGGGTTCATGTAACACCCCAAATTTCAATGAAAAGAAAGTTAGAGAATTCCAGAAAGCAAAATTTCAAACCAACAAAAACTTTTCTTTTGCATATAGTACCATGCATAGGACTTGTGCATTTGAGTGATATTCCATGATGATTGCTTTTACTTGTATTTGATATGCTCTAAAACCCTAGTGTGATCATATGAAGATCACCAACCAAATAAATCAAAGAGGAAGAAATTCCATAAATTGCAAAACCCTAAAAACCCTCACATATGCTCTATGGCATTTTTATAAATCTTGACACTAGACCTATTTGGTCTTCACCCTTAGTTGGATAATGTTACTAAACACTTATTACAACTTTTGGAATCCAGGTTGCACAATTCAAATGAATTTCAAACACTTTTCCCACTCACATATGATAATGGCCAAATCTGCCAAATTTAGTCTGATCACCACTTTGAGCCCCTGCAATTCATTTTTCCCAAACCAATTCTTACTAACTCTTTGCACCATTTCAAAGTCAACATCAAGGTGAACAACTTTGATGAAGATCACGCTGCCAAATTCATCTTTGATCAATAGCTATGCTCATCCAAAGTTGCAACATTTTAACAAGTGGAACAATCTCACACTTGTCAATTTTTGCAATTCTTGAATTCTACTTTTTCCACCACCACCTCAAACCATCTCTGGTCAAATACAACTTAAGTAAACACACACCATTCAAATCTTGCCACCCTTTTGAACCCATTCAAATTTGGACAAATTTGCATTTTGCAAATATGGAACAAATCAAAAACACTAGTGTCAATAGTTTTGGCCCAACCCTACTGCCCCAACCTACTCCACCTTGTCCCCTGATCCCTTCTACCACTAGCACACCCAATAGCAAGCCTAGAGGAGGGCCATGGATGCTCAAGCCACCACCATGCCGGCCATGGCCATGAGCCTCTCCCTCCCCTCTCTTCTCTCCACCGTGGCCTCGACCACCATGCCCAATATGCTCCCCTTGGTCCCCTGAGCACGCCGGTGATCGCCGATCGTCGAGAGGTGGACCACATCGCCCTGGCCAGAATGTGCCCGCGACGCCCACGTGCGATAGGAGCGGCATGGCCATGCCGTGCTTGTCGGCCGACGCGCGCACCGTGGACACGCGCCGCCTCGCCACCCTGTGCCTCGCCTGGACCCCTTTCCTTCACCGTTCGCCTCGCCGCGCCACCACGATGCCGCCAGACATGGCCACGACCAGACCCTGGACCGCCGCCGCCGTAGACGGGGAAGAAGATCCCGCCACTGCCGCGACATGCCCGGAAGAAATGCGACCCAACCAGACGTCCCCCGACCAAGCCAGCACCACCTCTGGCTTCGCCTGAACGAGGAGAACCCGACAGCGCACTCGCCTAGCTCGACCAGCCGCCGGAGAAGCCGCGCCATGGTCGACCTTGCCACTGCCCCGCCACCCTCTCTCAATCCTATAAATAGGAGGTTCCCTGGAAGCAACTGAGCACACCACCTCACTCCCCACCCTTCACCACTTCGCCTAGCACCGTTAGCCACCTCGATCGTCGCCGGAGCAAGGCCAATCGCAAGCTCGGAGCCGCGGAAGCCCTGGAGAAATCGCCATTGATCCAGGCCACCTCGAGCTCCGCCACTGCTACCAGCTGCTTTGCCGTCGTCTACACCTTCCCCGAGCACACTGCCATCCCTCGCTGGAGCCGCGGTGAGCTCTCCGACCCCCTACCCTCGCTGCCAACCTCTCTGCCTCTCGCCGGAGAAGACGACGCACCAGCGCCGTCCGATCCCGATCTAATCCTACGCCCCACGTTAAAACTTACCGTTTCGGGTTTAAACGCCCACTGACGGGTGGCCCCCACCCTGTCAGGCAGCCCGCGCGGCACTGGACCGTGGCTGGGCTGGCCTTGGGCCGTTTTAATTCATTTCGGCCCAGTTAGTTTTCCCGCCGGCTTGTTTGATTCAAACTTAGTTTAATTAATTCAAATGAATTTCATTACTGCCCAAACTTTGAAATTCAACCATTTCAAATTGGCTAAACCAAATTTAGTGAATTTTATATTGTTAGAAAGCCACTGAAATTCTCTACAAAATGCCACTGGCCTCATGGCCAGATTCTTTGTAGAATTAATGTGACAAAAATAACAAGACAGGGACTTTTCCCTATTCAAATAATTCTTAAAAATCAACCAAAATAGATATTAAGTTAATTCCAACTCTAATAACTCACATTTGACTTACACTAATTGTTTATGCAATAAAATGGTGTGGTCACTTTGCATGATCATGCCATGGTTTAAGGAATGGATATTTGACTAGTTTAACTAGTTGATATTGTCCAAAACTATTAAAGTTAAATTGTGTGAAGTCTTACACTTCATTTAAACTTGTCTCACATGGATTCATGGGATGTTTGGACCCCTGGTTCCAAACTCTCTTATATGAATTACTTGAGATTTAAATCAAATGTAGTGTTATTTAAATTGTATGAGGTGACCCACCTCATTTAAATCATTTTCCCAAATGATGATGATGATGAACATTTGACTTAGGTCAATATGAGTTCATCCATGATTGTTTGAGAAATTAAATCTTAAGAAGATTTCAATGAGAGGAAATTATTTCTCAAAAACCCGATGAAATACAAAGAAGTGAATTCTACTTAAACCCCACAACCCATGCACCCTAGTTATTTACTTGTGTGCATAGAGTAGTTTGTGTGTTATATGTGATGTATGGAATAGCCATTGAATTAGTGAGTAATTATACTCATATTCAAATTTAGACGGTAGCACCGGAGAGTACGCCGAAGAAGAAGGTTGCTACCAAGAGGAGGAGGAGGAACAGTTTGAGAACTACCAAGGCAAGCTACTACCAATGCAAGCTATTATTCTTGCAAGTGCAAAGCCCCTTGGGGCAAGGCACCATGTTTCTTACCTTTTCTTATATGAACCCATCCCAAGCTTTTACTTTACAAGTTTTTACTTGTGTTCTAAATGAGTTACTTTTATAGTTAACTTCGGTCAAAGTACAAGTTGGTTACTAGAGTAGTGAGTTAGTCTCCCCAAGCAAAGCAAGATAGCACCCCTCATGAATTAGAGCTAGTGCTAATGAATTAAAACTTGACTACTCTAGATGGGAACAATATGAATTCTGAAGGATTTTTGAAACCTTGGAATGAAGATGCATTCCATTGAATGATTTTTGAAGGTGAATATGACCAAGAGAAGATGGTGATTTTTGGATAACAATGATGTTGGTTTGAATGCGATACCTTTCCAATTCTTTAGTACCCCCACAATACCTGATTATGGGTAGGGCTTAACTGGAAGTTTATGCGTCTTAGTATGGGTTCCCTCTAAACAAGCGTCATCGGGGTTATGCCGAAAGCTGCCTCTACCACAAAAGAAACGATATGAGATGATGCAAAATGAGGTGAATGTCCGGCCCAAGCCCTGTGCAGTTCCCAGGCTGACTGTCTGTCTTCACTGGGAGGCCAAGCTCATGGGGAGAGGTGCTCATACTAGGATTCGTAAGTGAAAGGTTATGGTTGATGATCCGCGTACTGTGTTACGATGATTCGGGGAAATCCCGACGGATGAAATCAAATGTTGTGGCACAAGTGTGCAACCTCTGCAGAGTGTAAACCTATTCGAATAGCCGCGTCCACGGTTACGGACGGTTGGAAAGGCCATACAGTTTCCGATGTCATATCTTTGAAAATGATGTTGAAAAGGATGTTGGTAAAATGACTGGTGGTGGATTGAATTGAAATCACCACTTGGATGGTGGGAATGACACTAATGTTCCCACTTGAGTTAGTTAGCACTTGAATAAGCTTTTCACAAAACTTTGTGAACTGAAACTAGCTTTATGCAAATAAACTAGAGCTTAGCAAACCATACTAGAATGTCTAGCACTTACATTATTATTAGTTTGCGAGTACTCAATGTACTCACGGATTTGTCCCTGGCTATTCAAATGGCCAGAGTATGAAGATGACCAAGGAGATGACCAGCAGGACGCCTACGACAACTAAGCGCCTTTCGACGTCAAGCGTTGGCCTGTGGACTAGAAAGTCCTTGTATCTTACGCTTCCGCTATGTTGAACTATGAACTTGTGTTTGTTCGTTGATCACTAGATCAACTATTCGTGTAATATGGATCATGTGATTCCAATTTGTAAGACTTATGGTTTGTAATGGATGATGACTGTGATACTTAACTATTATGCCTCGCAACAACAATATTCCTAGGATTGCGATGTATGACATAATAGGCATTCGGACTTAAAAATCCGGGTGTTGACAGTTCAGTAAACTCCTCTAGCATCGTATCAATTGCTCCTGTCAGGTGATGGTTCAGCTGAAAGAGCAATGATATAAAGTTGCGGCTATTATCCATGTATTTTGCAGCTGCTATTGGTTTGCGTTTTGCATATTTGTAGTGGTTAAGCATGGGATCTTCTTCCTCCTGCATATGAGGAATGTGGGTAAATTCGGAACCCATAAGCTCTTTTGTCTTATGCTCCCGAATATCTGTGATGGCTCTCATAATGGCTATATGGTAGGCTGTGTTGATAGTTCTGGCTTCCCCTGCTGGCATTACTACGCTCATTCCCAAAGATTCGGGAAGTCGCAGTCCTACCCTACACTTGGCCAATACAGTACCATCATAGTACATGTATTTCTTTACTTGGATCTGGGGATCACACCCAAATTCAAGTAACATGGCTCGTAGAATATCTGCAAGTCCTCCTCCGTATTCACTCAGTGTGGAATCCATCACTTTCACGTTTCGTCTGGGACGTGAACTTGCCATGTTGGCTGTAGAAATAGAAAGATTATGAGATTAGTAATAATGCATCATAATAGAGATAATAAAGAATTATCGCACTAAAAGATATGATTGTTGTATTCTCAATTGAATATACACCATATTTTTAGAGAATTCTTTACTAATCCTATTTGACTCCTAACGTTTGGTCCCATTTACTAGGTTCCAACCTAAGGTCAAAGCTTTTGCTCTGATACCAACTGTGGTGACCCTGCATACCACTGCATGTTGTAGTATGCCAGTCGTTGATATAACATTCACGAAGTACCATTCCGCAAATATTACATCCCTCAGAGTAGTACAACAGAGCACAGCAGGTCCATAACTCATTCATTTATTATTACAAATATCATACACATGTCGTCTCGGAGCTCCTCTTGGGTCCTAAGAGGAATACTCCTGGGTTCGAGGCGAACCCAACTTAGCTTACAATATAAGAGTCTCATTAAGTTATACATTTATTTTCTCGAGCAGCTAAATACTAAGAGTTCGGTCTGCTCGGTTACTACTACTACTCGAGATGTTCAGGCTTGATCTCCTCCGGAAGCCTCCCCGGTTCCGTAGATGATGAGGTAGTCTACGCCCTCGATACCTCCAGAGAGGTCTGGTTCTTCATAGCCGATGATCTCGGCTCCTTCATTGTTGTCGTAGTCCTCCTCCAGACGATTCAGACAATCTAAGCATGGGATTTAAGAGTGGTATGAGTACGAGCGTACTCAACAAGTTCATTATAGATAAGAGGTGTTTAATGCTCTAGCTACGATATTAGACCAGAAAGTCTAATACCAATGCAAGTTTTGATAAACATTTCTTCAAGAGATGGCTTTTATTCCAAAGAGCTATGTCCGTCAGCCTTCACTGGTTCACTAGAACTTCATGGAGCTCCTTTCCGGCCGCGTTCGCAGTTCCTTATCCCGGAACAGGGAGTGACAGGTCACAGTTCTTTACACTCTGCAGAGGTGTGTTGCTTTACCCATAAGAGATCTTAACCTTGGTGCCAACCAAGCTGCAGGCTTGTCCACACTTCCTATGGTGTGAGGCCCGGTATAAGGTCATAGTCAATCATATTCCTCCGCTACCTCGCACACCCACCCTTTGTTGCAAACCCCGACCCTGGGTCCTCGCCGGTCCCATTATTCCCGTAATTTTAGGGTGGACCCCGACCACGACGACAGTCTGGGATTGAACCAAACTCCTTCGCCGGCAGCTGCAACCCATCATAGACCACATTACCGTGGGGAATTAGAAGGGGATCCCCACCCACCAATTGTTCCGCAAGCAGCAACCGCTACGGTAAGCAACAGCTATACCGTGGGGAATTAGAAGGGGCTCCCCACCCACCAATTGCTCTGCAAGATACAACCGTCTACGTTAAGCGAATCCGTTGATGTACAAGAGGTGGAAATACGGTTGACTATTCCGTCCCACTCCAGATCTTATGGTTAACACGGGTATTACGGCACAAGAATCACTGGCGACATTTGTTGTTTAATCCAAGATGGATATAAACCCTTGCAATGGAACCTCCACCATATCAACACAATCCATGGTTCCATTGCCAACCACATAGTCATATTCATAGTTATGAAAATAGTGGTTTTGATTTTTATGCAATAGTGATAACCATAGTATTTTGCAAGTAATTTGATAGAAATACTCAATTGACATGAGCAAGTGATGAACTTGCCTGAACACTGCAAAGTTTTGCAGTTGGATGGTGTGGACTGACCCTTGTCCTCTGTCTCTGAAAAATAGCATCATTGTCCGATAAGGGCAATGGTTAAAGAAGCAATTATGCATGATTCCAGTTTTAGGGTTTGTTCCCCCCTTCCGATGTCGTTGTAATTTCATGTGAGAGGTTAAATACTAAGAACATCTTGGAGATACTTGATTTAGGGTAAATACAACCTTGAAATATTGTCAAGGTGTTTTTAAAGTCCAATTGCATTTATGGACTTATTTTCATTATTGAAAATAATATGTGTGATTTAAATCATTATTTAAATCCTCAAATTAAGACTTATCCTTAATTATCTTCAAAAATTCTCTTTGGTATTTTATTTAGATAGAGAATTTTATGCTGATCAATTTTCATATTTTTAATTATTTTTTTAGAGTTTTGAATCATTTTCTATTCATTTTCAAAGTTTCTTGTTTATTTTAAAATGTGAAATGACACATTTACCCTTGGGCCCACCTGTCAGGGTGGCCCGGTGGGGTTAACCCTAACCCGAGCCACACTTGGGCTCGGTCGGCCCACTCGCCCCTTTCTTCCTCGCGCAGAACCCTAATTCCTCTCATCCTCTCGCGATACTGCGGTCGCCTCGCCGCCGCCGCCTCAATCCGACCGCCACCGGCCCTTCCCGTCGGCGAGGTTGGTGCCAATCGAGCCACCGCTCGACGGCGCACCTTTGGGTCCGCGTCGTTTTGGCGTTCATCGCCGTTCCTGCTCGCCCCCAACCCTGCTGCGCCTCAATCGCCTGGATCCGTGAGGATCTGCCATTCACCGGCATCCCTGGCGCCGTGACGCCACCGTGATGGAGCTGGCGTTGCGGCGAGGTGGTGGCCTGGCTTGGCCTGGCGCCGTCGCTAGCCCGACGTGTGCCGCCGTGCCGCCACGGTTGCGCGTCTCTGCTTCGCCTGTAAGTGGCTTCTTCTTTTTCTTCTACTTCTACTCCTCCTCCTAGCTCCTGCTTGACTAGCTCCGCTGCTGGCCTGCTCTCCCTGTAGAGAAGCTTGCCGTGTACTGCTGCGGCTACGCTTCTGCGGTCTTACGCCATTTCTGCTGTGCTTGTGCTGGCATGCGCATGCTGTTGCTATGCTGCTAATGTTCTACTGCTTATGCGTGTGCTGCTTGCTATGCTGCTCCTGCCATACTTGCCCTAGTCTATGCTCATGTGCAAAGCTCACTGTGGCTTGTGCTTCCTTTGTTTCTAGTCTCTGCTCACCCTTGGGTTTACACCTGCTATAATTTGTCTAGGTGCTCATCTGAGCATCACTAGCCATTGTTGTTGCTTACTGGCTTGTGCTGTGATATGCTCTGTCCCTCTTAGTTCATTACTGTGAGTGATTCTTGCTGTTTAGCAAGAGAGAGTGTTGTTGTGTGGTGGTTATTGAGTTCTGGCTCCTGGTAAGCTTGGCCTTGCTTAATTGTTGACCATATTCATCAATTCCTTGATGATATGCTTCTGGATACAATTATAACTTGGTTTATGTGTTAGCCTGTGATGCAATTGTTTCAGTTCTGTGATCAATTCAATTGTCTGGCCATGTGTTGATGTTATATTTGATGTGTAGCATGTTGTAGCATGTTGTAGCATGCTCTTGCAAGTTTCTGGTGGTCATATGATCACCAGTTGCTTGTAGAATCTGCTCTTCTATTCTCAGTGCCTCACTGTGGTCCACTTAGTGTTGTGTGTCTATCACACAGGCTTAGCCTGTGTATGCTGGTGCTTGTCCAAGCATCAGTGGATGCTTGTAATGATCCCTTGGATCATTAACAAATGTTTGCTTCTAGATTTGCTTGTTAATATCAATTATCTGTGTTGCCTTTATTGATGGAATGGATAATTGATGTGAACTGTGATACAGTGATGATCATCACAATTGATTGGCTTGGACTAGATGGATGCCCACAGTGGTTGGGAACCCTAGCAATTCTCTGAACCCAATCAAGGTGATGATATTTGTATTTGGCTTGGTGGTTTGGCTGTTCTAGGGTTTGAGGTGACCCTGGCAGTAGTCATATGCTGCCCTAGGGTAGCTCCCCTATTTGTTGGCTTTCTGTGATGGATAGATGCTTACTGGTTAGTCAATTGGTGAATTTCCAGTAGCTTTGATGTTGATAAACAAGATAGGCACATGTTGCCTATCAATCTGATGGTTTAGCTAGGCTAATAGGTGCTTTGTGAATCTGGATGGCTACCTAGGAGTAAATCCATGCTGGATTTCTCTGGTTTTGACACTATGTTGTCACAACCAGTGTTCCCTGGTTTAATTTCCTTCTAGCCTTGGTTGTACTTGCTGGCACCAATTGGTTTAGTAACCAAATGATGATACATCCATGTTTTCTTACCCTTCTGTGCTCCTGTGATGCAAAACATGCTTATGTATGAGCAAGGTATGATCTTGCTCAGGCTTTTGTGGGGTATACCTCACTCCAGCTCCTAGAAATAGGGTTGGTGTAGAGGGTTTGCTTCTGGATGGATTGATGTGCTTGCCCTGCTCTTCCTTGCAAACCTTGATTCCTGATTTATTTCTGGTATTTGTGGAATGGTTGAACAGCAGTGGCTGTTCTTCTGTTCTTGCTGTTCTTGTGACTTACTCTGTGAAGCTGCTGTCGATGAACAGCTAGTTCTGGCGGTGGAAAAGTTTTTATATGCTCCTTTGCCGGCCCTCTTGGTCGACAGCATGGCCTGGCACCAATTTGGTGACTCCTCGGGTTAGTGTGTGCTGTTGAGCATGCACCAGACCTGATGAGCTGCTAGGCTGTGTGTGTGTGCTATGCTGTGCACTTGGGCTTGATCCTATCTGTGGCATGGCTCTGCTCGGCAGAGACTTGATCATATCCACTCTTCACCATATATTTACTAACCTGCCAAGTGGCTTTGCCACTTGGCTTAATACTTGATTGTTTGTGTATGTGTGCAGGTACCAAGTGCTGATCAGGATGAATTCAAGATCATCAAGATCATAGAATTCATGAAAATCACAACGTAGTTTAGGTTATTTAGATAACTTGTAATTTTCTTTTTTCTTTTGCTATTTATTCAATTCTTGTAATGTGTTGTAATTCCATAATTCAAATCTGAATATTGTAAAGGCAATGTATTATGTGTGTGATGATCAATAAAGCTCAAGTTTTCCTTATTGAGCTTAATGTAATTGTTGTATTACTTATATTATTTCTTAATGGTAATTGTTTGTGAAGTTATCTCAAATTTGAATTATGTGATGATTATTTAATGTTTGAATTTGAAATTCAAATTCAAATTTGGTTTGAATTCATTCAAACAACTTAACTTATAATTCAATCATGCAACTTAAGTTTATGATGCAAACTCTCCCCTCTCTTCTCAAAACCCTAGTTTAGTTGAATAAGGAGCAGGTTTGTCGCACTCTCGAAACCCTAACCCTGTAAGGTGTCGAGAGAGAAACTTGTCCCCCTTCGATGCAGTTTTTGTTTAAAAGCGCGAAATTTCCCCAGAATTTGCAATGCAATGCACATCCCTTTCTAAAATCTACCCCTCGATCGTCTCTAAACCTGGGACATTACAGAAGTTCAGGTGCAGTTCCAGGAACAGGATGACTGGAGAGCCGATATCTTCAATTACTTGAAGGATCCGGCTCGGGGGGCACCTAAACGGATAAGGTACAAGGCCATGAAATATGTCCTTATAGGAGATGACATGTTCTACAGGACGTTAGAAGGGTTACTGCTCAAATGCCTGGGACCAACTGAGTCTAATCGGCTCTTGCACGAGGTGCATGAAGGCGCCTGTGGAACTCACCAATCGGCTCATAAGATGAAGTGGCTGATTAGGCGATCAGGGTTTTACTGGCCCACCATGCTTGAGGACTGCTTTAGGTACTATAAAGGGTGTCAAGCGTGTCAGATGTTTGGGAAAATTCAGATGGTGCCCGCATCAGCAATGAACCCCATCATCAAGCCTTGGCCATTTCGAGGTTGGGGCATGGATATGATCGGTAAAATCCATCCTGCATCGAGCAAAGGCCACGAGTGGATTTTGGCCATTACAGATTACTTCACTAAATGGGTGGAGGCCGTCCCGATGAAGAAGGTAAAATCGGAAGATGTCATCAATTTCGTGAAAGAACATGTCATTCATAGATTCGGGATTCCCCAGACTATCACGACCGATGGAGGATCGGTCTTTGTTTCTAAGGAATTCAGAAAGTTCTACGATGACATGGGGATTAAGCTGATCCGATCATCTCCATACTATGCTCAAGCCAACGGGCAAGCTGAAGCGTCCAACCAGAGCCTTATCAAGCTGATTAAGAGGAAAGTTGACGAGAACCCTAGGCGGTGGCATGAGGTATTGTCAGAAGCTTTGTGGGCCTACCGCATGTCATGCCATGGAGCTATAAAAACTTCGCCATACCAGCTGGTCTATGGGCAGGAGGCCGTATTGCCTTGGGAAATTACGGCTGGATCGAGACGTGTTACGTTTCAGAATGATCTAACAGCTGAAGAATATGCAGCCCTGATGAGTGATACTATTGAGGATTCAACAGAACTCAGACTTTGGTCGTTGGAGAAGATTAAAGAAAACAAAGCCAAGGTAGCCCGTGCATACAATAAGAAGGTGAGACCAAAGGAGTTTCAGGTTGGTGATCTAGTATGGGAAGCTGTGTTGCCGTTAGGGACTAAGGATAAAGAATATGGTAAATGGTCTCCTAATTGGCACGGTCCATACAAGGTCGACCAGGTTTTGAAGGGCAATGCATACATGCTCGAGCAGCTGGACGGTGTTAAATTCCCAGTAGCCGTCAATGGTCAACACCTCAAGAAATATTTCCCAAGCATGTGGGATGACGGACAGTGAAACATGGGGGCCGATGCATAAAATTGGCCAGTAAAAAATATTTATATACAAATCACAGCCGATGCACAGACATCGACTTTAGAAATATGGACACCAGTACAGCCAATGCACGGACATCGACTTCAGAATATAAAAAAAAAGCCGATGCATAGTCATCGACTCTAGAGGAACAAGCTCAATTGAGCAGATAACAGATTATTTTCAGGCCGAAGACCGTGGCATTGGGATGATTTTCCCATTGGATTCGCTGAGAAGTTAAATCTGTGCGTTTGAGATCTAAGGTTGGCGTGGACACGGATTGAACCTGTTTGGACGGCAATTTGGAGAATCTGATTTTACTCTCTCAAACGAAGGTTGCAAGTTACCGTGCAAGGCAACTGATTTGGCCTTAATCGCGATTCATGAAAAAGGCCGATGTGCTGCCATCGGCTCTTTGCGCGTTGACTTACTCTGGCAATCGGCAAAATTAAGGTGAAACAAAATCAGCGTAGGAACATTTTCTTCATTAATAGAAGGGATTTCTTACAAAGAAAGAGCCGATTGCTCGAGGGAAGAAGAACAAAAGAAAGGTCTATTGACCAATCTGCTACTACTACTAGACCTATACTAGTAGGTGCTGCTCTACGGGCCGTTGCTGCCCTCGTCGTCGTCGGAGCTGCCGTCGGCGCTGCTGCCAGCGGGCTCCTCGTCGCTGCTCCCGTAGCCTTCATTGGGAGCCTCCTCCTCGTCGTCGTCGTCGTCGTCGTCATCATCTGATCCAGCGCGGAAGCGCTTCGCCGGCGGGTAGTCTTCGAGGGAGTCGTCGTCCTCCTCTTCTTCATCCTCTTCGGAGGAGGTGAAGTCGTCCCAGGAGAAGAGGTCGTCCTCGCTCTCCGCCTCCAGCTCCCCATCGACGAGGAACTGGAAGTCGTCTTCTCCGTCGGTCAAGGACTTGTCATCCTCGGACCAGACGGAGGAATCATGATCCTCCTTGTCCCACTTCGGTGGGGCGAGGATATCGTGCGCCGCCAGCGAGTCCCACTCCGGCGTCGGCTCACGGGAAGAAGAGGATTGGGACGAAAGACCCGACGAGGCGGAGGAGGAGGAAGAGGAAGACATTGCTACAGGAGATGGGGATTTTTTTTGGTGCCGATGGCTAGAACAGAGCAAGGGGATGAAGAGGAGAACTGTTCGGCGCGGTTAAATAAAAGGGGATATAGTGGAGAATTAATGCCACAGCAGTTTCCGAGGAAGTGGTGCCAAAAGAAAAAAAAACTGTCAGATCACGCGGAGAAGTTGAGAAGGCAAGGCATCATGATGAAGGATACTGCGACAGTTCTGCTCTGCCACGACATGACTCGACGAAGAAAAAAACAGAGTGGTTTTGGAATTATCATTACCAAAACCAGGGGGGCATGTGTTATCACCATATTTTAACCAAATCAGAGGTGGGCCGTGATTGAGATGGGCTTAGCAAATATACGTAGAAAATATTCATGAATCGATCTTGTATAAAGAGTTTGGGCTAAATTGCCCGTGTATCTGTAAATATAGTACGATACGTGTCGGTTAGGATTAAAAGGTAGAGTTTAGCTCGTACACGGTTGGGATTATTCCCACATTAGAAAGTCTACGGACTATAAATATGTATCTAGGGTTATTGAGAAAGAAGATGATCACGTTCACAACAAAACCAATCTAGGCGCATCGCCACCCCTTGTTTCGAGGGTTTCTTCCGGGTAAGCGCTATGCTGCCTAGATCGCGTCTTGCGATCTAGGCAGAATCTTGTTTATCTGTCGTTCATGTGTTGCTAAATGCTTTGAAGCCCTTTTGATGGCGAGCAACACCGTTATCATGGATATGTTAGGGTTAGCATCGGTACTTTCTTGATGTATTTGATTAGTCATGCTACTCCTGGATATCTAGCCACCCTTGTACCGATCTTAGGTGCGAGGGTGGCACCCTGCTTAATCATTGTTTAGTAGATTCGATCCGTTACGATTGCTCCTTGTTCTTCAAGGATTAGTTTAATATCTATATAGTTAGACCTTATAAACGGGTTGAAGGATCCAGTAGCACGTAGGGTATAGTTTGCTAGTCCTAAATAAGATGTTCCGGGAATCAACTCCGCGTTGGTTTTTAGGCCTTGTCTAGAGCTAGTTTATTATCACCTTTCATGTCTGCCAGGCTCAATCACGTGTAGGACGTTCCGGTTATGTGGTGAAAACCCTAGATCGTCGTAGATTGTTTTAACTTAATATTGATCAAGCAGGACCACCATGTTATCGTAGATCTCATACGAATCATGGGTGGATCGGCTCCTTGAGCCGATTCACAGGACAACCTGAGAGCCGATCGAGGCTCGTATTTAATGTTTACGTGTATGCCATGCAGGAAACTAGTCGAAGCAATCCATCACCTTCCTGACTAGGTGTAGGTCAGGTGGCACGCCCTTGCACCAGCATCGGACGTGCGTGCCGGATCTTTGCAGGCCGTCGCCCGAGGGACCAGGGCCCTCCAGCAGTCCTGGGAGCCTCCCGGCTCTTCGTGTTGCCCGTCGCTACTCGTCGGTGGGTTTTGGTGGTCAACAGTTCCTAAGAAAGGAGGAATGACTGTTGTGCCTAATGATAATGATGAGCTCATACCTCAAAGAGTAGTTGTAGGGTATAGAATGTGCATTGATTATCGAAAAGTTAATAAAGTTACTAAGAAAGTTCATTACCCTTTGCCTTTTATTGATCAAATGTTAGAAAGGTTATCTAAAAATACTCACTTTTGTTTTCTTGATGGTTATTCTGGATTTTCACAAATTGCTGTTAAAACTAAGGATCAAGAGAAAACCACTTTCACTTGTCCCTATGGAACTTATGCTTATAGACGTATGCCTTTTGGTTTATGTAATGCTCCTGCTACTTTTCAAAGATGCATGTCTGCTATTTTTCATGGCTTTTGCGAGAGTATTGTAGAGGTATTCATGGATGATTTTTCTGTCTATGGAAATTATTTTGATAATTGCTTGCGGAACCTCGATAAAGTTTTGCAGAGATGTGAAGAAACTAACCTTGTTCTTAATTGGGAGAAATGCCATTTTATGGTTAATGAAGGGATTGTATTGGGACATAAAATTTCCGAGAGAGGTATTGAAGTTGATAGAGCTAAAGTTGAAGCAATTGATAAGATGCCCTATCCTAGGGATGTTAAAGGTATTCGTAGTGTTCTTGGTCATGCTGGGTTTTATAGGAGGTTTATTAAAGACTTCTCCAAGATTTCAAAGCCTCTTACTAATCTTCTTCAAAAAGATGTACCTTTTGTTTTTGATGATGATTGTAAGGAAGCTTTTGAAACTCTAAAGAAAGCCTTAACAACTGCTCCTATAGTTGAACCACCTGATTGGAACTTACCATTTGAAATTATGTGTGATGCTAGTGATTTTGCTGTAGGCGCTGTTCTTGGACAGCGAGTAAATTAAAAATTGAATGTTATTCATTATGCTAGTAAAACTCTTGATGCTACTCAAAGAAATTATGCTACTACTGAAAAAGAATTGTTAGCTGTAGTCTTTGCTTGTGATAAGTTTAGGTCCTATATTGTTGATTCAAAAGTTACTATACATACTGATCATGCTGCAATCAGATACCTTATGCAAAAGAAAGATGCTAAGCCAAGGCTTATTAGATGGGTACTTACATTTGCAAGAATTTGATTTACATATTGTAGATAGGAAAGGTGCTGATAATCCTGTTCTTGATAACTTGTCTAGATTGGAAAATATTGCGTATGATCCTGTTCCTGTTAATGATAGTTTTCCAAATGAACAATTGGCTGTAATAAAGGTGAGCTCGCGAGACAGTCCTTGGTATGCTGATTATGCTAACTTTATTGTTTCCAAGTACTTGCCTCCAACCTTTTCAGCTCAGCAAAGGAGGAAATTCTTTTATGACTTGAGGAATTATTTCTGGGATGACCCACACTTATATAAAGAGGGAGTGGATGGTATTCTGCGAAGATGTGTTCCCGAATATGAACAACAAGAGATATTGAGTAAATGTCATGGTAGTGCTTATGGAGGACATCACGCCGGAGATAGAACCGCGCAAAAGGTTCTACAATCAGGTTTTTATTGGCCGACTCTCTTCAAAGATGCAAGGAAGTTTATCTTATCTTGTGATGAATGTCAAAGGGTTGGTAATATCTCTAGACGCAATGAAATGCCTATGAATTATACTCTTGTTATTGAACCGTTCGATTGTTGGGGATTTGACTTCATGGGACCTTTTCCCTCTTCAGAAGGTAACACTCATATACTTGTTGCTGTTGATTATGTTACTAAATGGGTGGAAGCCATACCTACAAAAAGTGCTGATGGTGAGACCTCTTTAAAGATGCTTTTAGATATTATTTTTCCTAGATTTGGAGTTCCTAGATATATTATGACTGATGGAGGTTCTCATTTTATTCATGGTGGTTTTAGAAAAACTCTTGCTAAATATGGCATTAATCATAGAATTGCTTCCGCTTATCATCCTCAAACTAGTGGGCAAGTAGAACTATCAAATAGAGAAATTAAATCTATCTTGCAAAAGACTGTTAATAAAACTAGAAAGAATTGGGCTAGTAAATTGAAGGAAGCACTATGGGCTTATAGAACTGCTTATAAAATCCCATGGGAATGTCACCTTATAAAATGGTTTATGGAAAAGCTTGTCATTTACCTTTAGAACTAGAGCACAAAGCTTATTGGGCTGTTAGAGAATTAAATAAAGATCCTAAACTAGCTGGTAATAAGAGGTTGCTACAATTGAGTTCTCTAGATGAATGTAGAAGTGAAGCTTATGAAAATGCTAAACTCTTTAAAGAGAAAGTTAAAAAATGGCATGATAGAAGGATTATCAAAAGAGAATTTAATATTGGGGATAAAGTCCTATTGTATCGGTCTCGTCTCAGATTCTTTGCAGGGAAATTACTCTCGAAATGGGAAGGACCATATGTTGTTGAGGAGGTGTATCGTTCAGGAGCAATTAAAATTAGCTCTCTCCAAGGCAATGCTACACAAGTGGTGAATGGACAAAGACTCAAGCATTATATCTCAGGTGATTCTTATAATGTAGATGTTGATGTTATTCGAGTGGAAACACCGGAGGCCTTCATCAAAGGTCAAACTGACAGTTCGCCACAACTCAACTTTGAATAGGTAACAGTACTGGTAATATAAAGTTCGCGATTTACTTTCCGAACAATATTTTTGCTGTTTTTGGAAAATATGAAAAATTACGAGACCGAAACGGAGTGGAGGAGATGCATGAGGGCGTGCCCCCATAGGCCGGCGCGGGCCCCAGCCAGGCCGCGCCGCCCTATGAGCTGGCCGCCTCGTCGCCTCTTTCCGACTCTGGTTCGACCTGGTACTTTCCTTATGACATACAAATTCCTGCTATATAATTCCCCGGACCCCTGGAGGTCCGTATATCGTTTTCTCGACGTGTTTTGTTTCGAGCTGTTTCTGCCAGGATCTGTTTTCAGTCTAGAAGCACCATGGTCTCCAAGAACAAGGGCAAGGAGCTTTCGGAAGAAGATATTCAAGATCCCGAGTGGAAAGAGGTGGACAAGAGCGTCAAGGAAGAGGATGAAGAAGAAGTGGAGGAAGACTCGCGCGCATACCCGCGTGCTACCATCGCAAGCATCGAGGTGGTGGATAACCCTTTTAGTGCAAACAAGAGCGCAAGAATTCGCACCGGAGGAAGGGTTCCACGTCATTACCTAGCTCCAAAGACATCTTCTTCAGGCACTCACCACCCCTTCCGTAATCTAATTTACAATAGTCAAATTGAAAAGACTCCCAAGGCAGCATTGCCTAGCAATTGGGATATAGATCGTTCTAACACTGCAGGAAGGATGAAGCCTGAAGCTGAAGGGTGGGGAAATAACTCCAAGAATTGGGATTCGCCGTCGGACATACTTCTTAATCGCGTCGAGCACAATTCGGAGATGATCCGCAACCTCATGTACAAGATTGATGAGCTTCAGGAGCTTGTTGAGAAGCTTGTCGAGAATTCATCACCACCATCGCCGAAGGAGTAATTCATCATCGGTATTGGCATCCCCTTGGTTTGTTCCAAGCTTAGGGGAGTGCCGCGGTATCACATCATCACTACCTTTTACTTTTTACTATCAAGTAGTGTCATATCATGAGTAGGGAAGTTATCATATAAGATGGGTTGCAGTGTGGAAGTATCTCTCCTTTAGTTGGTTATCTATGTATCCCTTGGTGTGAGTTATCATTATGGAATACTAATGAGAAGTCTTATCATTTACATATTGCACATCTTATTTTAGTCTGCAATCCTTATTATATGATTAATCTTGTTATTAGTATTGGTATCACTTTGGGAGCATTGAATAAATCTATTTGGTTTTGGCAAACATAGCATTGGTCAATAGCAACAACACTTTGAGGTTTAAGTAGAAAAGAGAAATACATGTAGTTGTTTCATTATCTTCTTTTCTTGTTAGCTCATAGCTTATTATTCTGAAGTTAAAACTGTTTGTGCTTGCAAGGAAGATGCATGATTGTTTCTATCACATGTATATTTGTTTGTTTCCCTCGACTCTTATGCTTGCTAATTAACCTTGCTAGCCAAAGACCTGTACTGAGAGGGAATAATTCTCGTGCATCCAAACCTTAACCCAAACCTATGTCATTTGTGTCCACCATAACTACCTACTACATGGTATTTCCTGCCATTCCAAGTAAATACTTCGTGTGCTACCTTTAAACAATTCAAAATTTACTATCTCTTATTTGTGTCAATGTTTTATAGCTCATGAGGAAGTATGTGGTGTTTTATCTTTCAATCTTGTTGGGCAACTTTCACCAATGGACTAGTGGCTTCATCCGCTTATCCAATAATTTTGCAAAAAGATCTGGCAATGGGATTCCCAGTCCCAAATTAATTAACCTAAATAGACACTCCTCCATGGTATGTGATTGATGGACGGCACCCGAAGGATTCGGTTAGCCATGGCGTGTGTAAGCAAAGGTTGGGGGGAGTGTCATCATAATAAAACTAAAATAAAAATGCACTCCTTCATGGTATGAGATTGTTGGCAGGCACCCGAGGATTCGGTTAGCCATGGTTTGTGAAAGAAAGGTTGGAAGGAGTGCCACACAAAAATAAAAATAAAATGGGAGCCGCTCTTTGAAGGTTTGTCTGGCAAGGGGGTTAGAGTACCCGCTACCAGTCGTTGACAACAACAAACACCTCTCAAAATGTTATTTTTATTCTCTTTATATGATTTCAAAATTGAAAAAGCTCTAGCACATGATTTAATCCCTGCTTCCCTCTGTGAAGGGCCTGTCTTTTATTTTTATGTTGAGTCAGTAAACCTATTTCCCTCCATCTCAAGCAAGCATTTGAGTTGTTGTGATCAAACTATTATATTGTGATTTACTTCATCATGTCTTTTACTCTTCCTTGTTTAGTACAAGTTTTATCTGAATGAATATAGCTTTGAAAGTTATCAATGATCATGAGGAGATTATTATGATTGAGTATGCAAGTTGTGATATACAAAATTTAACATAAGAGCGCTGCTCGATAGATAAGTATAACCTGTTAACTGTTCTTTGACCAAGAACGAAGTTTGCCATCACCAACTAAGATTTCTTATGCACCTTTATTTGTGATTATCTTATACTTGTTTCAAGTTGAATTATATGAGGAAGTTGTTTACTAGAATGTCTGGTGTGAATGAATATGATGCTTCTTGTCCGTATTTTATTTATCGACTCTTCACTCCATAAACATGTGGTCTTGTTTACCGAGTTCAGTTTCGCTTGGGGACAAGCGAAGTCTAAGCTTGGGGGGAGTTGATACGTCCAATTTGCATCACTATTTTATATCATAATTTGCTGTTATTCATTGATATATTTCATATTTGGAGATGATACTTATGTTATTTCATCTATTTTTCATGATTCATGATTATTGGAGGATCGCGCACCGGAGTCAGGATTCTGCTGGAAAAAGCGCCGTCAGAATGCAATATTTCGGAAGATCAACAGTTGACGGAAATTATATGAAAAATCCTATTTTTCCAGAAGACGAAGGGAGCCAGAAGGGGGAGCCGAGGGGACCCGAGGTGGGCCCACCTCATAGGTGGGCCGCGCCGCCCTATGAGGAGGGGGCCCACAGCCCCCTCTCGCCTCCTTTTCTTCGCGAACGTCTTCGTCCCGAAAACCTAAGCTCCAGGGGATAGGTCGCGAAGAGTCACAGCCGCCTCTGCGAGGCGGAGACCACCAGAGAGAAAAGAGCTCTCCAGCAGGCTGAGATCCGCCGGGGAAAGTCCCTCCCGGAGGGGGAAATCGACGCCATCGTCACCGCCATCGAGTTGGACATCATCTCCATCACCATCATCATCATCATCATCATCATCATCATCATCACCGCCGTCTCCACCGTTGCACATCGTCACCGCTGTAACAATTTGGGTTTGATCTTGATTGTTTGATAGGGTAAACTCTCCCGGTGTTGATTTCTACTCGTTGTTGATGCTATTGAGTGAAACCGTTGAACCAAGGTTTATGTTCAGATTGTTATTCATCATCATATCACCTCTGATCATGTTCCATATGATGTCCCATGAGTAGTTCGTTTAGTTCTTGAGGACATGGGTGAAGTCTAAATGTTAGTAGTGAAGTATGGTTGAGTAATATTCAATGTTATGATATTTAAGTTGTGGTGTTATTCTTCTAGTGGTGTCGTGTGAACGTCGACTACACGACACTTCACCTTTATGGGCCTAGGGGAATGCATCTTGTACTCGTTTGCCAATTGCGGGGTTGCCGGAGTGCGAAACACGAGCCCCCGTTGGTATATCGATGCAGGAGGGATAGCAGGATCTCAGAGTTTAAGGCTGTGGTTAGATTTATCTTAATTACTTTCTTGTAGTTGCGGATGCTTGCAAGGGGTATAATCACAAGTATGTATTAGTCCTAGGAAGGGCGGTACATTAGCATAGGTTCACCCACACAACACTTATCAAAACAATGAAGATTAATTAGCCGTATGTAGCGAAAGCACTAGACTAAAATCCCGTGTGTCCTCAGGAACGTTTGGTCATTATAAGTAAACAAATCGGCTTGTCCTTTGTGCTAAAAAGGATTGAGCCACTCGCTGCAATTGTTACTTTCGTACTTTACTTACTCGTACTTTATTCATCTGTTAAATCAAAACCCCCTGAATACTTGTCTGTGAGCATTTACAGTGAATCCTTCATCGAAACTGCTTGTCAACACCTTCTGTTCCTCGTTGGGATCGACATTCTTACTTATCGAAGATACTACGATACACCCCCTATACTTGTGGGTCATCAGTCATCAATACCCTATCCCCAATGTTGTTTAATATTGTGGTGGATATGCTTGCTATTATAATTGAGCGGGCTAAACTCGATGGCCAGATCGAAGGGGTCCTCATTTGGTATATGGGGGCTTATCTATCCTTTAATATGGTGATGACACAATTTTATTTATGGATCATGACTTCGACAAAGCACGGAATCTGATGTTAATTCTTTCATCTTTTGAGCAATTGTCAGGACTCAAGATAAACTTCCATAAAAGTGAATTATTCTATTTCGGAGAGGCTAAAGATGAAGGCAACATATATGCCTAATTATTCGGATGTGGGCTTGGGTGTTTTCCAATTAGCTACCTCAGCATTCCGATTCATTATCGGAGGCATATGTTGGCCGAATGAAAAATCGTCGAGGAAAGACTCCAAAAACACCTGAGTAGTTGGAAAGGAAAATTATTATCTCTTGGAGGAAGATTAGTTCTCATTAATTCAGTACTTACAGATATGGTATTGTATATGATTTTTTTCTTCCATTGCCCATAGATTGGATTATTTTCGATCAAGATTCTTTTGGAAAGGGGATAATGAGAAGAAATAATATCGGTTGACCAAATGGAGTGTTCACTACAAGCACTACAAGAAATCTGCCACAAGTTGACAAAATAGAGGTGTCACTGAAACGTCACTATTGGCTACTTGTGAAGTTACGGTGACGCTTTTCAAAACGTCGAAAGCTGGGGGTCAGCAGTGACTGCCTAAGACGTTCCACTTGAAAACATCGTAGAGCTTTGTGACGTTTTAAAATGTCACTGATAGCATGACGTTCCCAAAACGTCATGGGCACCTGTCCCCGAGTCCAGCGTGGCAATCCGACGTGGCAAAATTGTGACGAATTAGAAATGTCAATATCTGAATTCAGCCCAGTCCATTCAGCTCCTTATGTGGGCTGAGCCCATTAGTTGTGATTATTTTTTTCGACTTTGTTGGGCCTTGGCCCGTAACTGGCCCAATTACCTCGGTCTTTTTAGCTTATTTTGTTTCAACGGCCTTTTTAGCTGCTGTACTTACTGGGCCTCCGCCGCCCCCAGGGGCCCGCGGCCCATCGGCCCGTAGGCGTCCCGCCGCGTGTACGGCGTGTACCTCCAGTCGATCTCCTCGAGGGTCTCCTGCGCCGCGGCCGTGGGTGCGGATGCGGCGGGGGCGGCGGAGGGCGGGGAGAGGAGCGGCTTGGCCGCGGCCTCGTCATCGCGGGTGGCGTTGTCGAGCTCGGCGGGGGCGTCGCCGTCGGGTCGATGCAGTGGGCGGCGGCGTGGATGTCCTCCTGGAGGTCCGTGGAGGCGTGGAGCTGGCGGTTTGGCGATGGGTGGTGGCGGGGGGAGAAAGATTGGATATCGGCGGTGATACGTCTCCGACGTATCGATAATTTCTTACGTTCCATGCCACATTATTGATGTTATCTACATGTTTTATGCACACTTTATGTCATATTCGTGCATTTTCTGGAACTAACCTATTAACAAGATGCCGAAGTGCCAGTTCCTGTTTTCTGCTGTTTTTGGTTTCAGAAATCCTAGTAACGAAATATTCTCGGAATCGGACGAAATCAACGCCCAAGTTCCTATTTTCACCGGAAGCATCCAGAACACCCGGGAAGGACCAGAGGGGGGGCACTGGGCCCCCAGACCCTAGGCCGGCGCGGCCCAGGCCTTGGCCGCGCCGCCCTATGGTGTCGTCGCCCCTTCGACCCTCCTGCGCCGCCTCTTCGCCTATATAAAGCCCCTGGATCGAAAACCCTGATGCGTTCGACGAAACCCACAGAAACCTTCCAGAGCCGCCGCCATCGCGAGGCCAAGATCTGGGGGACAGGAGTCTCTGTTCCGGCACGCTGCCGGAGCGGGGAAGTGCCCCCGGAAGGCTTCTCCATCGACACCGCTGCCATCTCCACCGCCATCTTCATCACCGCTGCTGCTCCCATGAGGAGGGAGTAGTTCTCCATCGAGGCTCGGGGCTGTACCGGTAATTATGTGGTTCATCTCTCCCATGTACCTCAATACAATAATCTCATGAGTTGCTTTACATGATTGAGATTCATATGAGTTTGTATCACAATTTATCTATGTGCTACTCTAGCAAAGTTATTAAAGTAGTTTTATTCCTCCTGCACGTGTGTAAAGGTGACAGTGTGTGCACCGTGTTAGTACTTGGTTTATGCTATGATCATGATCTCTTGTAGATTGCGAAGTTAACTATTGCTATGATAATATTGATGTGATCTATGCCTCCTACATATGCATGAAGGTGACAGTGTGCATGCTATGTTAGTACTTGGTTTAGTTGTATTGATCTATCTTACACTATAAGGTTACTTAAATATGAACAAATTGTGGAGCTTGTTAACTCCGGCATTGAGGGTTCGTGTAATCCTACGCAATGCGTTCATCATCCAACAAGAGTGTAGAGTATGCATTTATCTGTTCTGTTATGTGATCAATGTTGAGAGTGTCCACTAGTGAAAGTGTAATCCCTAGGCCTTGTTCCTAAATACTGCTATCGCTGCTTGTTTCTTGTTTCTTTGCGTTACTACTGCTGCAATACTACCACCATCAACTACACGCCAGCAAGCTATTTTCTGGCACCGTTGCTACTGCTCATATATATATTCATACCACCGGTATTTCACTATCTCTTCGCCGAACTAGTGCACCTATTAGGTGTGTTGGGGACACAAGAGACTTCTTGCTTTGTGGTTGCAGGGTTGCATGAGAGGGATATCTTTGACCTCTTCCTCCCTGAGTTCGATAAACCTTGGGTGATCCACTTAAGGGAAAACTTGCTGCTGTTCTACAAACCTCTGCTCTTGGAGGGCCAACACTGTCTACAGGAAAAGGAGGGGGAAGTAGACATCAAGCTATTTTCTGGCGCCGTTGCCGGGGAGGAAAGGTAAAAGGTACTCACACTCCGGACCTCGGCTACCAAGCTATTTTCCGGCGCATTGTAAGTACTCGAAGCTATTTCCTTTAGATCCTGCAATTGCAACTTTTTGTTTCTTGTTTACACTAGTAAGGCATAATGGACAACAATGAGCTTTTTACTCTATTTCCTGATTTAAGACATGGATGGTTTGATCCGAAAATTAAAAAACCCATGGAACATATTAATATGAACACTTTGAATACCATTGTTGCTAATGATATGGAAAATTCTAAGCTTGGGGAAGCTGGTTTTCATGATCGTTTTAGTCCCCCAAGCATTGAGGAGAAAATTTTCTTTGATGATACTTTGCCTCCCATATATGATGATTATAATGATACTGGTCTTTTGGTGCCACCTACTATGGAGAGTAAATTTTGTTGTGATTATACTATGCCTCCAACACTTGATGAGAATAATAATGATAGCTACTTTGTTGAATTTGCTCCCACTACAACTAATAAAATTGATTATGCTTATGTGGAGAGTAATAATTTTATGCATGAAACTCATGATAAGAATGCTTTATGTGATGATTATATTGTTGAGTTTGCTCATGTTGCTACTGAAATTTATTATGAGAGAGGAAAATATGGTTGTAGAAATTTTCATGTTACTAAAATACCTCTCTATGTGCTGAAATTTTTGAAACTACACTTGTTTTATCTTCCTATGCTTGTTACTTTGCTCTTCATGAACTTGTTTATTTACAAGATTCCTATGCATAGGAAGCATGTTAGACTTAAATGTGTTTTGAATTTGCCTCTTGATGCTCTCTTTTGCTTCAAATACTATTTCTTGCGAGAGCATCATTAAAACTGCTGAGCCCATCTTAATGGCTATAAAGAAAGAACTTCTTGGGAGATAACCCATGTGTTATTTTGCTACAGTACTTTGTTTTATATTTGTGTCTTGGAAGTTGTTTACTACTGTAGCAACCTCTCCTTATCTTAGTTTTGTGTTTTGTTGTGCCAAGTAAAGCCGTTGATAGAAAAGTAAGTACTAGATTTGGATTACTGCACAGTTCCAGATTTCTTTGCTGTCACGAATCTGGGTCTACCTCCCTGTAGGTAGCTCAGAAAATTAAGCCAATTTACGTGCATGATCCTCAGATATGTACGCAACTTTCATTCAATTTGGGCATTTTCATTTGAGCAAGTCTGGTGCCATTTTAAAATTCGTCAATACGAACTGTTCTGTTTTGACAGATTCTGCCTTTTATTTCGCATTGCCTCTTTTGCTATGTTGGATGAATTTCTTTGATCCACTAATGTCCAGTAGCATTATGCAATGTCCAGAAGTGTTAAGAATGATTGTGTCACCTCTGAATATGTTAATTTTTATTGTGCACTAACCCTCTAATGAGTTGTTTCGAGTTTGGTGTGGAGGAAGTTTTCAAGGGTCAAGAGAGGAGGATGATATACTATGATCAAAGAGAGTGAAAGCTCTAAGCTTGGGGATGCCCCTGTGGTTCACCCCTGCATATTCTAAGAAGACTCAAGCGTCTAAGCTTGGGGATGCCCAAGGCATCCCCTTCTTCATCGACAAATTATCAGGTTCCTTCTCTTGAAACTATATTTTTATTCGGTCACATCCTATGTGCTTTTCTTGGAGCGTCGGTTTGTTTTTGTTTTTGTTTGTGTTTGAATAAATTGGATTACATCATGCTTGTGTGGGAGAGAGACACGCTCCGCTGGTTCGTATGAACACATGTGTTCTTAGCTCATAGTATTCATGGCGAAGTTTCTCCTTCGTTAAATTGTTATATGGTTGGAATTGGAAAATGATACATGTAGTAATTGCTATAAATGTCTTGGGTAATGTGATACTTGGCAATTGTTGTGCTCATGTTTAAGCCCTTGCATCATATGCTTTGCACCCATTAATGAAGAAATACATAGAGCATGCTAATTTGGTTTGCATATTTGGTTTCTCTAAAGTCTAGATAATTTCTAGTATTGAGTTTGAACAACAAGGAAGACGGTGTAGAGTCTTATAATGTTTTCAATATGTCTTTTATGTGAGTTTTGCTGCACCGGTTCATCCTTGTGTTTGTTTCAAATAAGCCTTGCTAGCCTAAGCCTTGTATCGAGAGGGATTACTTCTCATGCATCCAAAATACTTGAGCCAACCACTATGCCATTTGTGTCCACCATACCTACCTACTACATGGTATTTCCCGCCATTCCAAAGTAAATTGCTTGAGTGCTACCTTTAAACAATTCAAAATTTATCACCTCTGATTTGTGTCAATGTTTTATAGCTCATGAGGAAGTATGTGGTGTTTATCTTTCAATCTTGTTGGGCAACTTTCACCAATGGACTAGTGGCTTCATCCGCTTATCCAATAATTTTGCAAAAAGAGTTGGCAATGGGATTCCCAGTCCCAAATTAATTAACAAAAATAGACACTCCTCCATGGTATGTGATTGTTGGACGGCACCCGAAGGATTCGGTTAGCCATGGCTTGTGTAAGCAAAGGTTGGGAGGAGTGTCATCATCATAATAAAACTAAAATAAAAGGCACTCCTTCATGGTATGAGATTGTTGGCAGGCACCCGAGGATTCGGTTATCCATGGTTTGTGAAAGAAAGGTTGGAAGGAGTGCCACCCAAAATAAAATAAAATGGGAGCCGCTCTTTGAAGGTTTGTCTGGCAAGGGGGTTAGAGTACCCGCTACCATTCGTTGACAACAACATACACCTCTCAAAACTTTATTTTTATGCTCTCTTTATGTTTTCAAAATAAAAGCTCTAGCACAAATATAGCAATCGATGCTTTCCTCTATGGAGGACCATTCTTTTACTTTCATTGTTGAGTCAGTTCACCTATTTCTCTCCACCTCAAGAAGCAAACACTTGTGTGAACTGTGCATTGATTCCTACATATTTGCATATTGCATTTGTTATATTGCTTTGCATTGACAACTATCCATGAGATATACATGTTACAAGTTGAAAGCAACCGCTGAAACTTAATTTTCCATTGTGTTGCTTCAATGCCTTTACTTTGAATTATTGCTTTATGAGTTAACTCTTATGCAAGACTTATTGATGCTTGTCTTGAAGTGCTATTCATGAAAAGTCTTTGCTTTATGATTCACTTGTTTACTCATGTCATATACATTGTTTTGATCGCTGCATTCACTACATATGCTTTACAAATAGTATGATCAAGAT